>NW_010523542.1:725-20162 GCF_000687285.1 Phaethon lepturus | reverse complement strand
GGTGAGGCGGGGGAACCGGGCACGGGGGGAACACAGCGGGGTGGGCAGCCGGGGCCGGGCGCTGACCGGCATCTACCCGCAGGAAGAAAAAGAAGGCGAAGGACAAGGCCCAGATCCTGGAGCAGATCGTGAGCAGCAAGAAGCAGGAGGAGGAGAAGAAGCGCGGCCTGGACAAGCGGACCCCGGCGCAGGTGGCCTACGAGAAGATGCAGGAGAAGCGGGTAGGGCTGCCCTGCCTGGGCCAGACCCCGTCTGGGGTTTTGGGGAGTGGATTTTAAAACCCCAGTCGACCCCTCAGATGCAGCTCCTGAGGGGCTACGAGTGCTGGAAGTAACTGGCCTCCCTTGTCTCTTCCTCCAGCAAATGGAGAGGATCCTGAAAAAAGCGTCGAAAACCCATAAGCAGAGGGTGGAGGTAAGCTAAATTATCCCGATTTACTCAGGCCAGCCTGTATTTAGCTTGTTGGCTTGGAGGAACTGTTTCACCTTTGTGAAACACAGAAGCAAGGGGGCAGGAGGTGGTGTGGTTCGATGGTGGTGATGTCAGCACCAAATATTAAACGTTTTCTTTCCCTTTCTCTTCCCTAGGACTTCAACAGGCACTTGGATACTCTGACTGAGCATTACGACATTCCTAAAGTCAGCTGGACTAAGTGAATGGACTGCTTTTCAAGGCTGTTGATCAGGAGCTGTTTTTTGTTTGTATTGAATAGGGTTGCCATGTAAATCTGTGTATTCTCCACATTGAATGTTTAATATATCTTTGGAACATTTATGACTTTGTATTGTCTTATTTCATTGTTTTGGTTTTTAAAACCAAATATTCAACAAAGTCTCTTCTTGGCTAATAGCTCTGATTTATATTGGTGCAGAAGGCTATTTTTTTTTAGCGCTTAAAGGAGGATTAAGGCCAAAATCAATTGCTGGAAAATGTTCCTTTATTTGCTTGATACTAGCAGTTGTTTTTGGACGTGAAGAGCCTTTGACAGTCTCCCATAGCATAAGCTTCTCTTTTAAGTTACAGGAATTGTCTGATTTCTGTCTAGAGTGCTTTCACAGGTGAGAGGGTCTGCTGTAACTTATAACTTCGATGTAACTTTTTATTAAAATGCTACTTGCATCCTTTCTTTGGTGCTGACTTGCCTGCAAAATCAGGGGCAGTGCACTGATGAAACAGTTGTTTGTGTGTGGAATTTTTGACGTGCCTTGCCTGCCTTTATAATTCTTATTCCCTGGAGAGATGACATCTACCTTGATGTTTAAAATCCTAACATGTCTCGTAAACCCGAATATTGTTCTTAAACCCAAATATTCTTCTTAACCTCGACTGTCATCCCCCTGCTGCTGCTGGTTGGGTGCTGGGTGCTCAGCAGTTTCCCAGGGCTCCCACCTCAGCCTGCCCAACCCTCCCCTGTGGGCTGCAGCCCCTCGTCCCGGCGCCATTAGCGCCCAGCCCCACTCCCGGGGCTGCTTCAGCGTTGTGGGACCGTTTCCCAGCGGGGAAAAAGATCCCCGGGACTATTTGGCGTACGACTCGGTGAGTTAAAGTGCTCTTCCGCCGCCGCGGCGGAGCCCTTGCGCGTATCCCTCCCCGCAGCAACCGGGTCTCGTCCCGTCTCTGTTCGTCACTTCCTGCCGGAAGTGCTGTGCGGGAAGCGGAAGTCGGTGCCTCTGCGATCGGGCAGCACGGCGGCCCGGGCGGGAGGCGGTGGTGGGGCGATGTCGGCCAGCGCTGTCTACGTGCTGGACCTGAAGGGGAAGGTGAGGCTCAGGCTGCTGCGGGGGCCCCTGCAGGGCCGAAGCGGAGGGGCCTCCCTCGCCGCGGGCTGCTGAGGGGGCTGGGCACACTCCGGTCCCTGAGGGGGCCCAGGGATGGTGGGGCTCCCCGTGATGGTGGGGCTCCCCCGGCCTCACTGGGGTCAGCGGGAGCCGCTTTCACCTTCCCGGCACCTCCTTGCTGCCAGCTCCCGTTTTACGTGGCACCGCGGGCCCGAGCTGTGACAGGGGAGTCGTGGCCTGTATCTCTTCGCAGCTACAGATGCTGAGGGAGGTGGCTGCTGGCAGCAGGCATGCCAGCAGGGCTCTCGGGCATCCCACCTGGAGTAATTAATCTCTGCTGTAATTGGAGGTAGTTTGTCTCAGAGGAGTTGCAGAGTTTTCCGATCTTGGTGTGTGCAGCACTATGTGAAGAATGACTCCGGAAAATATTAATACATGACTTTGCAATGAAAAATTAGGATTTACATTCTTATCAGGAAAATACTTTGACGTTGTGATTTGCGTTTGTGGAGTGCATAGAGGCTAGAGTGAAGCTTGGTGACTTTTTTAAAGTTACTTAAAGAGGTCTTCCAAATATCTTGTGCGTTGGTCCTGCATGGTGATACCATCTCAAAAAGGGAAGAAATATAAGGATTTTGTTCCTTTCTTTATAGGTTCTCATCTGTCGGAATTACCGTGGAGATGTGGACATGTCCGAGGTGGAACATTTTATGCCAATCCTTATGGAAAAGGAAGAAGAGGGGACGCTTTCTCCTATTCTAGCACATGGAGGAGTTCGGTTTATGTGGATTAAACATAACAACTTATATCGTATCCTTTATACTGCACATAGCTCGCATACGCTGATATGCCAAGTGCTACTATGTTATTTTCATTGTGTCTAAACGCAAAGCTAGAGAATGAGTGAAGTGACATAAGGAGGCTCTATTAAATAAAGTCTTTTATGCTTTACATAGTGTAATGTGCACCAGCAGCGTAGGATGAAGAAAAGTATTTATATTAATTTTACCCTAACAAATTATTTCCTCAATGTTTATCTCCATATCTCATTAGACCAGGGGTACCGTTAATTCATTAACTGTTAGTTTTTTTGGCCATCTCTAATTGCCTAAAGGCTTTTAAAAATGCACTTAGTAAACATTTTTTTGAACGGTGATGGTGAATGCATGTTCCTGAACATCCTTTATCAGTTGTTGCAACTTCTAAGAAAAACGCTTGTGTATCACTGGTGTTTTCATTTTTATATAAAGTAGTTCAGGTGAGTAAGAAATTTCAAAAGTAACCTGTCTTTTTCGGTTCAATCTAAATCTGATCTCAATAGAAGTGCATAGAGCTTTCACATTTTTAAAGAACTCTCTGTAATAGCATTTTTACTTTATATTTGATTGTTTTGTAGAACTGTCTTCCTAACCACTAATAATGGAATTGATATTTTGTAGCTGAGTAGGCAAAGGATGTGACACAGTGCTGTAAGTAGTTACACAAGACCGGAGAACACTGAGGAGAATTGTGAACTTGATGCATGAGTAGTGGCATATCACATAGCTTCTACGTTTGGTTCATCTGTACCTGGCATGAAAAATATTTTTCCTAGAATAAATATTTTTCATAATGCTCAGAGTTGTTTCTAGGATTCTGTAGCGCTCTTTTTTTAGTTGAGTTTCTTGAGGTTAATCTTCTGAACAGAATGCTGTTTGTGAATTATGGGGTTTGGTTTGGGGCTTTTTAAAAATTACCATTTTACATGCAAGAATACATTCTGAATGTGCTGTAGTTCCTCAGTTAATGTCCTCATTCTTCCCCTCCCTTCTGTTATTTTGTTTCAGGTTTTTTCTGAATATTTCAAGGAGTTGGAGGAAGAGAGCATTAGGGATAATTTTGTTATTATTTATGAGTTGTTAGATGAGCTTATGGATTTTGGTTATCCACAAACCACTGATAGTAAAATTTTACAAGAGTAAGTATCATTCTGCATCACTTAAGGTGACAAACTCCTTGGAAAGTTTTGAGCATTCTTCCATATGCAAACAAATGTTTTGGCTTGGGCTAGTGATCAAAAAAATTAATTTTCATATTTTCATGCCAATTATGTGGCTGTAAAGGTACATCACTCAGGAAGGTCACAAACTTGAAACCGGAGCTCCACGTCCTCCTGCCACTGTTACGAATGCTGTTTCATGGAGATCAGAAGGGATAAAATACAGGAAAAATGAAGTGTTCCTGGATGTTATAGAGTCTGTTAACCTTTTGGTGGGTACCTTTAGCTTTTAATGAGCATTGTAATAGGAAGTGTTGAAAAGGGCTTATTGTCTGAAAACCTGCTAGGGTACAATAAAAAGTCAGACTGACTGTGGCTAGTGTACAGTGATGCTCAAAACAGTGTCAGTCATTAAGACTGAGTACCCTTAAGGGCATCCAGTAGACAAATACTGCTTTCCTTGGATGTATTGCTAATTTCTGATACATTCTTCACTGAAAAGGTTATCAAGCACTGGAACAGCCTGCCCAGGGAAGTGTTTAAGTCACCATCCCTGGAGGTATTTAAAAGATGTGGCACATAGGGACATGGTTTAGTGGTGGACTTGGCAACGTTAGGTTTACAGTTGGACTTGATGATCTTAAAGATCTTTTCCAACCTAAATTATTCTGTGATTCCTTTCCTCCTCTGTCTGTGCCCATCATCTCCCTGACCTAGTTCTATTCTACTGGATTAATTTCTCAGCAGAAAGAAAACTTGGAACACAGCAATGGGGTGGAAGTATTGTTTGATGTCATGACATATCCCATCAGAACAATCTTACCTTTCTTGTCATTTTTGTTTAGGTCAGTGCCAATGGAAACGTATTACGGAGTGAAATAGTTGGATCGATTAAAATGCGAGTCTTTCTCTCGGGAATGCCAGAGCTGCGACTTGGTTTAAACGACAAAGTTCTCTTTGATAATACAGGCCGTGAGTATTTCGGTGATATCTCGGTAATCATGAAAGATGTTATCTGAAGTCTTAAGTTTTGGGAAGCTTGAGGTTCAGCTGAAGGGATTTGTTCTGTGACAGAAATACTCCCTTTATCAGTGTAGAAAGCCACATTGGGTCTTGTGTGACAGTATCAAGCAAAAATGGAAGACCGTTGTAATATGTGGTAACCATCTAAGCTTCCTCGTGTCTTTTTCACGGGGACTTCTGTAGTCCTAAAAACCTATAGCAAGCTAAAGAAGGTATTGGCTAAAAGGGAGGAATGTCAGCAGACAACTGCTTTGCTGTGTAACTGGTTGTGATGAGACTTTGGACATAATTTGTGTAGCACCTTGAAATGTGTATTTTCTGCCAGGTGGCAAAAGTAAATCAGTAGAACTGGAAGATGTAAAGTTTCACCAGTGTGTTCGTCTCTCTCGCTTTGAAAACGACAGGACCATTTCTTTCATTCCGCCTGATGGAGAGTTTGAACTCATGTCATATCGTCTTAATACCCATGTAAGTCTGGATGTTTGCATTTTTTTTTAATATGATAATGTTGTAGATTGTAGGCAAAATTGCTAATGGCTTTCCCTTAATTCTTTTTCTTAAAGTATGGGCAGCATAGTAGTTCTTAAGTCAACCATTAATACCAAAGCTTCGTGCTTTCTCTTTTTTGGAGGAAGTAAGAATGAGTTTAGAAATAACTTGTCAGTAAGTTTCTATCTTTTCAACTGCTGTTGAAACTGGTTCTGAAATAACTGTTCCTGCCATGATTTTTTTTTTTAAGCTAACTACATGATGAAATGACAATGTAGCAATTCATTCTGCTTGACAACAGCAGTATTTATGTAATTTAATTTTATTAGAGTATGCTAACCGCAGTTATAAGGATACCTTTCCTTTCAGAAAAGGAAAAATTCAATTTAGAGAAGGTCTATAGTATGCAACTGTGACAGGAGACAACCAATTAAAAGTTTAGTATTAATTTTTTATTTTAAGGACAGTGGTTTGAATTAGTGTTATTTTTAGGGCTTGTCATAGTTTAGTCCCTGCTATGTTAAATTATCACACATTTTGTAATGCAGGTGTTCGCTGTTAGGAATTAGTCTGAGACATACCTTTTCAAGCCTATAATTCTTGTAACACTTGGATGTTGGTATATCAGTGCTTGCTCATTTGTATTGATTTATTAAACAAAAACACAACTTGTTTGTCATTTTGAACACCACAGACTTTCAGGTTTCTGTGGGGTTCACATGGTGAGTGTAGCTTTAGCGGAAGTAACATTTTCATGACTGTGTCAAAGTAAAACCTACAGCTGTAACTGTTTTTTTCCTCCTTAGGTAAAACCACTGATCTGGATTGAGTCTGTGATTGAAAAACATTCCCACAGCCGCATTGAGTACATGATCAAGGTCAGAAGTTCTGAAATAATTATGGCTAATTTTAGCCATCTCTTTTCATTTTGTTCAAAGCTTGACCAGCAGTATGTGCACTTTTGTACAATTATTTATACTTCTGTGGGACTTGCATCTTTTTGAAAACTTCATTTGTAAGTTATGATCTCTGTGTTACACTTCTGTTTCTCGGTATGTAGATTGGGGTGGAGGGGAATTGTGTGTCTCGCTGCTCTCTGAACTCACTTGCATAATGGAAATACTGAGAGGCCTGCTTTTCTGATTATTTTTTTTTTCTTCGTTAGGCAAAAAGTCAATTTAAGCGTAGATCAACTGCCAACAATGTGGAGATTCACATTCCAGTTCCAAATGATGCGGACTCGCCAAAGTTTAAAACCACTGTTGGAAGTGTCAAATGGGTTCCAGAGAACAGTGAAATTGTCTGGTCCATTAAATCTTTTCCAGTAAGTGTTATTTTTAGTCTTATCGCCTAATAGTGCAATAATTACATAATGTTAATATTTTATGATTGTTCAAACTCTCTCTAAAGCAAATTCTAATAGTATCAGACAAGTAGTGCTGGCCTCTTCCTCTTTTCCCTTGGATGAAGGCTTGGAACTTGCTAATAGATGTTTGAGATACTGTTCTTGATACTTCTTTGGTTTTAACTGGGGTAATTTTTCAGAACTAAGTTAGAGAGCAGATTTTTGAACGGTGCTTGTGGATGGTGTAATCCCTTGGCCTAGATTTAGCAGCAGCTGTTTCAGTTTGTCGGACTGTGCTTCTTGGGTGGTTCCATGAGCATGAGCTCTTTCAAATGCCAGTGGTGTGGTAGTACAGCTGTCTGACCATTTAATCAGAATGGTCAGTGGCACCAGAAAACTTAATTTTTCTTTTTTTTTCCTCTTGTAAAGTACAAAGCTGGTCTTAATTTGATCTGCATCTTAAAAAAAAAAAAAGAAGTATTTGTTTTTAAAATAAAAACAAGTGTTCACTTTTAAGCCCTAGAGAAGAGCAGAAATGATTAGTGGAGTTCAGCAGTTTGACATTAAGAAAATTACTTGTATTGTTGCCAGTATTTTATTTTTTGTTTCAAGAAAAAAAAAATCTGTCTCTTTTGGGTAGGGTGGAAAAGAATACCTGATGAGAGCTCACTTTGGACTTCCAAGTGTTGAAGCTGAAGATAAGGAAGGAAAACCTCCCATTAGTGTAAAGTTTGAGATTCCGTATTTCACCACTTCAGGAATCCAGGTTAGTAATTGAAAACAGGGATCCTGGCAAGTTAACATGCTAGGCTCTTAACACGTCTTTCTTATCTTCTTGATGATTCCTGTTCAGTGTTATTCATAGACCATATTTTTGACAAAAAAAATTTTGTTCTTTTTTGGTGAACACTGCTTGGCTGACAGAGAAGACTTTATTTCTTAACATATCTTTCTTTCCAGGTTCGCTACTTGAAGATAATTGAGAAGAGTGGCTACCAGGCTCTCCCATGGGTTCGTTATATTACCCAGAATGGAGGTAATTAGAAGCAATAGACTTCAGACCAATCTCCCAACTTGCCTGTTTTGTTTCTCCATCATACACCTACAAATTGAAACACACAAAACCAGTTTGCTCATATCTTCAATATTAAACTGTACGGTTCTAAAACATGTTAGGTTAAGCTATGCTGCTTTTTCCAGTCACCTTTTTTGGTGTCCTAAGTCAAGGCCCACTGGGATAGTTCAGTAATGCTGTTCAAGGATTTTATAACTAAGCTGGGATTCGGTGAGGTATTTGGAATATAAATGTAAAAAGAAATTGCTCATACATATCATTCTGCCAGCTTTAAGATGTATAAGACACTGTCTACTAAAAGTTACTAGATCATTTGCAAGTAAAAGCAGCGGGGCTTTTTTGGGTTTTGCTTTTTGTTGTTTTTGCTAATTAACTATTTTCCTGGCTTGGAAGCATGAATGCCTGCAATTACCTTAATTGCTTTTAGAACCCACTTTCATGGCTATTCTACACAAAGATCTGTTTGGGGTTTTTTGTATTGCTTCATCCCAATTTGCTGCTCTGCTTTACTACCTTTAGCGAGACAATTTACTACAACTGGGTTTTTGGGTTTTTTTCCCCTTTACAGACTACCAGCTTCGAACACAGTAAAACACCTCGCAAGCACCACAGACGACAAAACTTCAGGCCTAGAAATTGTTTGCAGAAGCTTCTGTGGTACTGAGAGCTGTGAATGTTGTTGCCAAGGGTCTTGTTTCTGCAGTCTTGGATTGGCAGGAGGAAGATTGGAAAATTACTGTTTTGAATAATGTGTTTGAGCATTTGAACCATTAGTATTGATTGTGTGAATATTTATTTCATTAGAACATGCTGATCTTGCTGCTAATTACATTAGGAGTAGCAGTTACCTTGAGGAGCCAGGAATACAGAATGAACCTTGAGAATGTCTTGTCAATGCCTTGTCCGTCACATTCGCAAAGTTTCTAGTATTCGTATTTTAGGATCTCTACAGACAATGGCAGCATAATATGCTACAAATTAGGGAGACAATTGTGCAATTAAATGACTGCTGAACACTTAGTTGTATTTAGCCCAAGGTATTTATTTTTTTCTGGGCATATGAGTGCCTTAACTCATTCAAAGCTCTGTTAACTTATAAAGATTTACAGAATATGAGTTAAAACTATCTGAAGTCCAAAAATACTATTTGCTCTTTAATTGTTTTCAAACCATGCAAAATGTGACAAAACCACTTCAAGTGAAGGGCTTGGAAACAAAAATCTGGGTTTGTTAAAGACTAAGTTAACTGAGAACAAGACATCACAGAAGTAAATGTCTATGGGAACATCTCTGTGGAAGCATGATGATTGCTAGCTCAAGTTAGTCAAAGTGCAGACGGAAGACTTTCAACCCTGTGATACCCCCAGGGCATGAAAACCCCATGCCAACTGACTAGTGTTTGCCTTTTTTAAATTTTTATTCATAAAAACAAGTTCAAAATTGTAATATATAGGCATAAGACCTTAGATTAATTATTTAAAAAAAAGAAGCAATTTTGAAGGTGATGAAATTTGGTAGGAAGATTGTTTTTTATTATTATTTTTCCAGATAATATACTCCAACCTCTTCCTGAAAAGTGATTGTTGTTTCTGAAGAGGCTGATAAAAATATGTTGCCATCTTTCTTCCAGCTTGCCTTTGTGTTAATTCAGGGCAAACATTTCCCCTTTTTGCTATAGTTTGCTAGAACTGTTAAACTTTATTTGCCCTAAGGGGGATGCTTTCTTTCTCACTCTTTTCTGTTTGTAAACAACTCTTACTCTAACTTCCTGGCAGAATGGATAACAGTTCAGAACGTTACACTTTAAAGGTATTATTTTTTTTTACATGCCATTTCGTTTTTTTTCTGAGAAGCTAAGATTGGCATGGGTGTACATAGTTACTTTGATTTTTCAGAAACATCTTGATGGTTATCAGTATTTTCTTTAAACAATGTTTAGAATGTTTTGGTTTGAATTTAGTACTCCTGACAGATGCTAAACTTAAACCATTAAAATCTAACTATACGTCCGCAAACGTGACGCAATACACTGCGCGCAAGGTTCTCCACACCGCTCTGTTGACAGTCCTTGACTAGCCCACAAGATTGAGAAGATACTTCAGTCATTGTCCCCACTAAATCCTTGTAGACTATATATAGAGAGATATATACCTGTGTATACAGTATATATTATTAGCAAAAAATCAACTGAATTCCCCTGAGATGCAGCTGCTGTAGCGTTACAGGAAGATTTGTCCCAGAAAGGACTGATACCTGAAGGTATCTAGGCAATAACCAGACGGCTGGTTAGGCAAGGGTAGGTGTGGACATGTATATTCTGGAGTAAGGTTACTGTATTTGTCACCCCACAAGCTTGATGTTGAAACAAATCGTCGTGTTCAAGATTTTGGTTCCACTACTCATTTTCATTTGAACAATTAAGTGTATGACTGGACTAAACATTTTTATATTAAAACTGTAACTGGTTGACAAATGACTTTCTGATGACTTTATTCTTCAAAGTGTTCGCTTTAATTATTTGCCTGTAAAATGTGACTCTTTAGCTTCATTTGTTTTCCTGTTGAAGGTTGTATCTTGTGGACCAGATCAGTGTTTTCTCATATTTTGTCACATTTTGACTGTGTTTTGATGATGGGGCATCAGCCATGCTTGTCCGGGAAGTAATAAAGGGCAAAAAGTCCTTTTTGAATCAGTTGCACTTCACTTGCTCTTTTTTCAGTTTGGTCTACAGCAAGTTGTAGTCTCTAATCTTGGAGTACCCTCAGTTGTTCTAGTACGAGGCCTGGGTAAGTGGAACTGAACTTTGTAAAAGCTGGAAGTATTCATATTCCTGATTCGCTTACCAAATGCTGACAAAAATCTTTGCTTTTCTATTCTCTGCAAAATTTGTCCATGCACCATAAAACTAGTGCTCGTTAGCACCCTCTATTTCAGAAAGCAAATAAAACCCTCACCTCATCATCCATTGTCAAAATGTAGGGTCCCTGTGTACGTAGGCATAAAGGCAGAAACGGAGAGATGTGATATTATTCTAGCACTAGCTCTTGTTCCAGGAGTAACTTTTTTTTTTTAAGTTTTTTTCTTACACTTACAGCAACTGCTAAATCTTTCTCGGTGGCTTCTGTTCTCTGCCTAATGTGGAAAAATGTAAATTTGATGGTCTGCCACTATGATACACATAAGTGCCTAATATAAAGTACTTTATAAAGACAATTTGCGTAATTCCAATAAGCAGTAAAGTATCTGATCAGTGTTTTCAGCTCAGTATGGTTTCATAGCTGTGTTACCTGGTGGCTCTGAAAACACATCTCTCTTCCTGATACTAAGCCAGCAATGTTTAAATGTTCTCCGCAGTCTTGTTTTTATAATAACCTGGGAAGCAGGCAATTTTTTTCAGCGAGGTGAAGTGTGTTTCCCCTGCTCTACCCTTAACGCTGACTGCCGGCTCAGAACATTGCAACAGCAGGAAGCATTCCCCGCTCTCCCCTTCCCCAGGCACGCAAAACTGTAACCTCATCTATGCATTATTTAATTGCTAACTGATTAGATAGCCGTTCTCAAAGTGCGTCAGCGGCACTCCCCCACTCGGGTAAACAGGTAATTTTATTTCCTGTAGCGGTGTGTATGTGTATCTGATATCTTGGCTTTCTTAGAATGAAAGATTGCAACGACCTATTACTTTTTTTTGTTCGTCCCTTCCATGGTCAGTTCTGCCAGTAGATGGCATTCTGGGCGTGCTGAATGCGTCCCAGTAATTACCAGAAAGAGTCCCACACACAAACAGTATGTAGAAAATGCATCTCTCTTTATTTGGAAGGTACAGTTACTTCGTTGCCTCCAAGTTAATAAAAAAAACCCCTACACTTTTAATTTATGTATTTATTTAGGCTTATGCGGTATGATTTTTGGAACTCAGTAACTTCTCAAGATCGTTCGACAGTTTTCTCGTAATGTTCTTATTTCACGTGGCTGATAATGGTAATGCTGCGAAACGCAGAGGGAACGGATGAGCCGCTCCGCCGTGCCGTAGAAGCAGCGACTCGGAGTTGTACATTGCTGGTGTTGGACATTGCTGGGTCACAAAATTAAGACTTGGCTGGTGGTCTGAAAGCTGCTGCTTGATACAACATATGAGAGAGTATCTCTTTTGGTTTTTTCCATTTGATTACCTCGAGGGAAAACTGGTTTTGTCTTAATAAAACAAGCCAGAACCTACCTCTCAATTAAATAAAATGGGTGCATTAGAAAAGCTTTATTCCACCTCTGTCTTCCAGCTGGGGAGATTCTTTAGCTGATTTTCTTTTACACATTTCTACTCTTCTTTCCTTCTTGCCATCCTTTCATGCCCGTATACGCTTTGTACCGCTTATATTTGCTTCCCAACTCTAACCTCAGCTGATTTTGTCTATAAATCATTCTCACACGTAAAAAAGAGACAGTAAGGCTTTATCCATAGTGGGTTTGTCTCAGGTTAAGAGATTGCACCTGTTTATTTCTGACTTTATATTCTGTGACAAGAAATGGGCTAAACCTTGGCACCTCTACCTTTATCTTGTGCCAAACGCAGTATGTTGCAATTTGTTCAGCGCTTTTTTTCCCCTCTGTGGTTGACACCCACCGCTGCTTGTAATTTCGGCAGCCCTGGCACTGCGAGGGTTGATGGCCTTGCAGAAAACAGCGTGAGAGAGCAAAGTCAAGGGAGAAAATGAATAATCTTAATTGCTATGGTAATGAATTAGACAACGATGTCATTTGTGCTACGGGAGAAGTTGTACTGAAATCACGAATGATCGTAAACCTTTTTTTCCACTGAATTTTGTGCAATCCGGAGTGTTACACAAGTCATGCCCTCCCTACACACAGATAAAACTTGTTTCTCTTGTAGTTACGGCACGTTGTCTTGACTCAGCATTTATGAAAGCACAGTTAGTCACATCTCTCGCTGGAGTCAGATGCAGGAGGTTCCCTTTTGTAGTTATTTCACTTTGTCATTAGCGCATTAGTTAAAGACTTTGGGTCCTTCTGTATTTTCTCCCATCGTGGGGCTGTAACTTTGATCTCCGGCTTTGGCATCGCGGGGTCTGCGTGCGGACCGTGGCCGGCTCTGGGTGTGGGCTCCTGGCACACCAGTGATGTGTTTTTAAAGACAGGAGTTGCAGCTAAACTCAGTTCTGTGGGTGTTCTCCCGAAAATGAAGGATTTCTGTTTTATTAGGATGCGTTCTGGGCTAAGTTCCCAGGAACTTGGTGCAAACAGCCGTCTGAAATTGAGATTGTCAATAGCCCTGCAAAATCAATGGCATCGCAGGGGAAGGTTAAAGCCACTTTTCCCACTTCAGCCATTGGGCCGCTCTGTGGTTGTTGGCAGAGAGGTTGAACCTGAGGCTTTGGATAATTTTGAGTTTAATATCAGAAACTCTGTCCAGTTTAACCTTATGACCTTTCTCTCCTTCCTCTTCTTCCCCCTTCAAGCTGCCAGCATCTCTGCTCATTCTGGTCTTGTCGACTGCCCTGGCAGTTGCAGCGTTGCACTGATGCAACTTCGTTGTGCTGGAGGTGGAATTACTCTGGGTTATTCTCAAAAGATTATGGACTAGAACCCGCAGCCTGTAAGTTCATTTGCAGGCTGATGGTCAAATAAATAAGCAGAAACAGGCCTGAATCAAATGATCAGCAACGTGAATCGCTCCCAAAGTCAGCGTGCTGGGCTACGGTCTGTTCTGGAGAAAGTTTTGTAGGCTTAGTTCAAATCTTGGCTGTGGATTTGTACCTTGGATCAAAGTTTTGTTGCAGGCCCTTCTCCAATATAAAGCAAAGAAACATAAAACAACAAATATCTAGTGAAATCCAAACACAATCTGCTCTATGTTATGCTACAAAAATGAATGAACTCTGCCTCCCACCCTCTCCCACTGTGACTTGCTGTGAATAAGCACTGCTCAAAGGAAACGATCGCAAGAAGTTCTGCCTCTTTCCAGCAGGTTTTAGGAATAACAATTGAGCAAGGAAAAACGCTGACTAGCTTTGTCTCTGCTCTTCCAGTTGGGCAGGTATAGGTGAAGAGTCAGTGGGGCGATTTAAGCAGCATTGAAAGGACTCGCCCTTAGCACACAACAAAAGCCCAAATACTCAATAAGGCTTTGAAATTGTTTTTCCATGAAGTTAGGAAAAAACTCCTTTCTGTCCTTCATAAGGAGCATCCTATACCTCGTTTGAGACTTCCTTAGGCCATCTGAAGCAGCATGGTTGTCGCACCGTGGATTTTGAAGGCAGGAAGGATATCTAGGGAAATCAGACCAACTAGGCTAAATCCATAAAAGGGTTATTTCTGAATCTTCAAGCCACTGGGTTACAAGTCATTGACGTACCTGTTGGATGGCAAGGAAGGCTCCACAGAGCGATTCCTTACGTGCGGACTCTGCCTTGCACTGTTGGGAAAACAGGTGTCGAGCTTACGCTCCGAATCGGAGAGAGGACAAATCTCCCTCTGGGTTTTTTCCACTTTAAATTGCCTGTAGAAGCTGCTGGTTCCCAGCCCTGTTCTGGTGAGGGTGAGCGTGCTCCTGCACCACCAGGGAACGAGGGATTCGAGAATCCCATGAAGTCCTGGGTTTCTTGTATCAAGATGTAGGAGGTTTTACCATAAGGGCTTTGTGAGTGGGCTCACAAATACCAGTTGGGTGTCGGGTGGGAGATCCTGACTGTGCATTGGAAAGAGACAGTTAAGAAGTAATACAATATCCAAATCCAGCTGCGGTTTTATATTTTCAAGAAGTTCTTCCCTGAAGCTCCTGGAGTGCGGTGTTCCAGGCTGCGTACCGGTGACTGCTGCGGTCTAGCCAAGGAGCCGTGACAAAGCTCTACAGCCAGGAAGGGTTTGAAGAGAATTCAGTGTGAAAGTTGGAGAAAAGGCTTGGGGGATATGGATTGAGGTCCGTTTAGAAACGCTAACCTCATAAACAAATGAAATCTGCTTTTTAATCTTCAACCATAAAAAACCAGTATAAAGTTGAAAAGGGGCACGTTTTGAATTGACAAGAGAAAATGTTAGAGTGTAAAATTCCACCTTTTCACTGTATTTGTTTAGAAAAGGACTTAGCAGTCAAGCACTCCCCATGCCCGAGGTAGGAACCCTTTGCTAGGAGAGCCGAGCTCTCATCTCCGTTCCAGCCACCTCCAATTCCTCCCTGACCGATAGCGAGCGCATGGCTGCAGAACCAGCGTTTATTTTCCTTCTGGCTTATTTATTAAAACAAAAGCACAAGACAGAGCGCTTCTACGTGTTGTGAACTCTACAATTGTTAAAGTTTCCGAGAGGTCACGAGGGTCCCAGATAACATTCGCAGCTAAGTGCTATGTTGTCCTTTAGCGTTATCAACAGGAAACATCTTTACCAGCACAGGAACCAAAGCTTTGTAATTGGCCTGGTGCAAGAACATGACAGTATTTTCTCATCCTATCAGAACTCGGATATTTTGGGAGCTGGTATATAAAGCTCGCAGCACACAGTGTCTTTTGGACATTAGGAACAGGTTCATGGCAGAAATCAGTGTGCTTTGCTATTTTAGTAGTTGCTATAGTTGCAGCGTCAATGATTTTCCTTGCCCTGCACGGTGCAGGGTGGTATTTCATTACAGCTCATATGTATATTTTTATTATTTGAGTGCGAATGGACGTATTTAAAGTAATTAACATGGTGATATAAGTCTCGTAAAGAAGCCTTTGGCAAATAAACATAAATCAGACCGATGCGGGTCTTGTTTAGCTTTCGTTAAATACTCGTGGACTTCTGCGGTGCAGGATTGAGCTCTAGCCAAGCAAATTTCAGATTCGCTAGATGATAAAACGTTATATTTGGGCTCCGAAATAAGCAGCGCTCCGTGCGCTGAGTGATCTACGCGTTGAAAGGAACGGCCCTTCTGCCTCATGCGGTTAAGGGCAAAAAAAGTCCAGTAACGTCTATAAGAAGTATTAGATCAGAGCAAATAGCATTTAAATGGAGCTGTAAAGAGCCGAGCTGGAAGGGGGCCAATATTGCAATTAATATTCTGTGCAGAGTTACACCACTCGCTGATTAGAGCAAACCTCGTTCGGACCGTTTGATGGAGCTGGAGCGGGTTTTTTCCATCGCTGCCATCCCTGTTTTGGTCCAAAGTAACTGTAACTACCGAGAAGGAAAAACGACAACAACAAAACCCCAGCGTGATGACAGCCCAAAATTTGTCCTAAAAAGTGCATAGTGAGAAATTCTAATAGCTGGGGATGTATTTTAATCCTTGCAAATAAACAGCGCTACACAACCTTTGCTGCACTAATCCGTGGCTGCTGTCAGAGACTTCCCAAAATCAGGTTTTCTTAATTGTGCCGTTTTTCTTAAACACCCCGTGACTTCAGAAATCCATGTTACTTCTATACGGCAAATTCCTTGGTAGCGGTGGGCAAAGGGATCGTTTTGTTGCCGATAAAACTGACTTAGCCCTGCAGAGCCCTGGCCCCGAGCTCGTCTCCCCGCGTTGGGTCAAACAGCAAAACTGGCAGAGGCTGCCGACAGCGGGGCGTAGACGGGGCGGTGTAAGAGGTGTTTTCTGCCCGTTGCTCGCTCTTGCAACATGCTGGTGGAGGTGGTGGGAAAGGAGGGAACGTTCTGGTCTTCCTGACTCGAGCGTTGGAGTAACCAAGCCCTCGGAGGCAGCGGTGTTGAAGCAGCTTGCTTTTTTCCAAGCGGTACTTTGTGACAGTATAGCCAGAGGGGTTTAGATTAATGAAGTGAAATTTTTTTATAGCGAACGCAAGATTGTTTTTTTTATTGGGGTAGGAACACGAATTCAGCAGAGAAAAGAAACAGCAGCTGCAATGGCTGGAAGTTAAAGCTAAGCAAAGTCCAGTTAGAAAAGAAGCATTTGCTTCCAGCAGAGCGTGTGTGTGTACGTGTATTTGCTGCTGGAAGAATCGATGCAGGGCAGAGCTCAGAGCTCCTTGCGCGAAGACGGGGATATCCATCTCCTCCGAACGACGCACCTTCTCCAAAAGCTGCGCTCCCAGAGCAGCCCACGTCCGTGGGCGTGGAGCGGGCTCCGTGCAGTGCGTTATATTACAGGCGATGCTGTAAAGGACCACGATGGTCCCTCACCTCCAAAACTTCAGATTAATCCTTCCTAGAGGTTTTTTCCCCCTGCTGAGCTCATCAAAGCTCCTGCCCTCGCAACCAGCCGCACACCTCCACGCTCAGTTTAAATTTCCTGCAGGTGCCATGGGACGTCCCCGGCTGAGAGCGGGGCACCGCGTGCTGAGTCAACGCGCCGCGCCGAGGGAGGCTGGTGCCCCGCTGCCTCCGTAGGCAGCCCGCGGCAGGATTACGTCCGCTCTCGGAGAACTTCTCACCCACGTTTCCTGCACGAATCCCGGGTGAGTGGCGGCGGGGGAAAGCCAGTGGCGTGGGAAGGCATGACGGTGCATGGTATGTCCCATCCTGCCTTCTTGGGCAGCCAGCACCAAAAATGTTCTGTTCCCTGCCCTCCGTCCACACACACAGCCCCTTGCTGGGAATACTGCCTCTTTTTTGGACTGAGAAGCGGGTATTTTCCCCTTTCCCCCTCCAGGACGTCGCTTACCCTATCCTTTGCCATATGGGTTAGAAGCTGTTGGCGTCGTGCTCGCGTGGGGGATGCTGGCCTCACGTCTCCTGGCTTCGGACCATCTCCTCTCCCCATACCCACAGAGTGAGAGAGAATATAAATGTTACAGCTGCTTTTCCCTGCATCCATAGCGCATTTCTGAGGGGAGGCTCTCGGCGTGCCTGTTTATGGTCCAGCATTTAATCGTGCCCCATGCTGGATCCCATCAGCCGCAGCTTTCAGTTCAGAGCCATCAAAAAGCTCCCTAAGCAGAGGCAAGGTCTCAAGACCATCTCAGGGCACAGGAGGAATTAGCGGGTGTCGGTGACAACAAATTTCCTCCGAGATCTTATTCCTGGTGGTGCAAGCACTGCTCTCCACGGCTGCCCAGGTGCTGCAGAAGAGCTTATTTGCACGGCGGGACATTTGCGCTGAGCCCGTGTCCTATAAAGCAGAGCTTAAAGGACTTGGGATAAACCTGCCGGAGCTCGGGGACCGGGGCACGACGGAGCTGTGCCGAGCGAAGGCTCCCGTTTTGCTGGAGCCTGGCAAAAGTGGTCGCTGTTAACTGGAGTTACCAGTGCCGCGTCAGTGCTTTCTACGAAGGAAGCGCGAGTACGGCTGCGCTTTGCTCACGAGAAGGGTGAGGCATCCTACTTAGATTTAGCAAACCAAAGCTTCTGCAGGGCTCGAGAGGCTGCAAAGCACCAAGTTTGTAGCACCCTCAGCGAGGTGTCTGGGGCTGCGATTCTCCGCCTCTTTTTTTTTTGGGGGTGGCTCCATCACTGCTTTTATCTTGGTCTACAACAGGGGAAGGACAATTGTAGCTGATTCCCACGGGCCTGCAGAGCATCAGTGAAATAATTCGGAAAATTAAAAAATTAAAAAATTAAAGCATCAATGAAATAATTTGGAAAAGCGCCTTAGAGAAAGGCAGAGAGTTATTGTTACCAGTGTGGCTGAAAGTGAAAAGGCTGAAGAAGCTTTTGGCCCGCATGGGGTGGAGACCATCTTGTTTTTCTGATGCTCTTGAAGAGAAACAAACAGCTGCTTTTCATTTTCTGTCTTAACCAGCACCGTGGCTTCAGCGCGGGGCAGCGACGGTCGCAGCCGTCACGACGCTGCCCGAGGCTGAGCCGAGCCCGCGTCTGGGGCTATGGGTGGCACAGCTCAGCAAGAGCAGCGAGCCAAAAGCACCCGGGAGCAGGGAGAGGGGCTGCGGCCCCTCCTCCTGGTGGGAAAATGTCCTGAATAATCGTTTTTATTTAAAAAAAAAAAACCAAACACACAAATCCAGCTTGTTTTGAAGCTGGGTTGCCTCTTTAGCCATCGTTAGAATGAAAGCAATTGGACATCTATTAATTCCCACTCCCACACCGGGACGTTGAACCTCTGCTTGCACTAACAATGCTGAGAATGGTGCAAAGGGTAAACGAACCTTTTCTGTTTTTCTGCAGAAAAATACACTCTTGCAGTCTTCTGGAAAAATACCTTTGGGCAAAACAGATTATTTTGACTTTGGACAACATCATTCACGAAACGCTACACCACAAGTTTGGTCTGAAGGAAACCACACACGATTTGACTCTTTTTATCTCGTATCGGTGGCGGAGAGCTCGGTGCGGTTACAGTTCTCCTCATTTCTGAGAAGAGAGGATCATATTTAATCATTGTGTCAGTTGGCACAAACACCGTGTTTGTAGTGAAATGCTAAAAAACAGCACATTTATCTTTCCCTTGATCAAGATTCGTCCGATAGAAGCTCTTAACGTTAAAACTCATCGGTAATGAAACGTTTGACGGGCTCAGCTACCCGGCTTGTTTACCGTAACTTATTTTAAAGAATGGTCTGACCTCTCCTGCCCAGTATAACAAATACGATATCAGTGATCTCCACCCAAGGGCATTCGTTCCTCGGCAGACTTCGCTTTGGCTCTCAGATATTATTCCTGGACTTTTTCGGGACTAACTTGCTTCACTGAGCAGCACATTTCAAACTCCGAAGTGCCTGGAGGGGTTGCCTCATAGCACGTCCTTACCAGCTGCACGAATGGAGAAGCCAAGAGTAACCTGGAGGGAGAGCGAGCTTTTGAAGCGGGGAGAGCGCTGCCATTCCCCATCTGACCCACACCGGAG
>NW_010523542.1:335-694 GCF_000687285.1 Phaethon lepturus | reverse complement strand
AGCTCCCCCCCCGGGGGGGGCCGAAGATTTCCCCCCGCCGTTTCCTGCGGCCAGCCCGTCACGTCCGCGCGGAGCGCTGCGCATCTCCGATACGCTATTGCACGCGGCGATACTACATCGCCCGCTACTCAAACGGCCCTAGTATTGACCTGCCCTGATTCGTATTATTTTGTTGGCGCTGACTCGTGCTGTGGCATCGAGAAGCCCCAAGCAAAGCCTCCCCTGCGCCCTGGCGCGCTCGCTCCTCGCCCGCCCTCAACCCGGGCTGGGTTTTAGTCCCTCTTGCAGGGCCACCATCTGCACAACCCCGCGGAAGCGCCGCTGGGAGCGAAGGCTGAGCGCTCAGAGACAGGCAGGGA
>NW_010523542.1:0-243 GCF_000687285.1 Phaethon lepturus | reverse complement strand
GGCCGCCGCAGCACCCTTCAGACCAGCTCCAGGGGCAGAAAGGAGCGTTGGCTCATAGTCACCCTGATTTACGCTGTGTCACCGCGTCGGGCGCTGCACGGCGGCCCACGGCGCACGGGACCATTGCTTTCACAGAAGTTTGAGTTTCGGTGGTTTCTAACGACTTGTTCGGTTGATACGAAGTTGTGGGGGAGTTGAAAACTCAGCTGTGCTTTTGGCAAAACCCGAGCCAAACAGCTTTTC
>NW_010523541.1:0-3106 GCF_000687285.1 Phaethon lepturus | reverse complement strand
GGCGGCGCGGGTGGTTCGTCGCGGCCCTTCGGTGCCGTCCGCGCTGATACTCTTAAAGACGACCGCCGTTACCCACGTGGGGTAATTTTTAGCAGCCATTTTGTTTCTTGAAAATGTGTATTTTCCAGGCAGAGGGAGAGCGCTTGGGTGGCGGGAGGTGGCATCCCCCACGGGCGCCCGATGTCAGGCCAACATCCACCTCCCGAATTTGTCCGTCTAGTTTGGGGATTCTGGTTGGGATACCTGTTCTGAGTTCCAATACAGAAAAAAATTGTATGGATTGGACTCCTAAATACGCCGCCATTTCGTGTAAGCTGGTTGACTCTTTCCGAGGCAACTAGACAAGATCACCAAGTGCAGAGAGAGGCTTTCAGTTCCTAAGCCCAGTGAGCCCCGGCGCTGCTCAGAAACACCGTTTTCCAGTTTCCCGTACTAATTTTGCACTTGTCCTTCGTGACGTTAAAATTCCCCACTAACCAATACACCAGTAACTATGTTCAGCGGCAAGACAAGGCAAACACCGTTTCTTTTTCAGTACCTCACCTATTTCAAACTGACTATACTTGGTACCGAAACCAACTTAAAAATGTGTGCGACAGGACCTGACACCGACTTAGTCTCTCCGTGCCCTTGCAACGAAGAAGATAAGTGCAGGAAAATATAAAGTTATTGTTTTGGCTTCACCTTGGAAGCTGAGAGCTCCTCCATCACCCTCTGTCCTGCCCAGTGCTGCCCTGCCTGCCCCGCGCCGCTCTGCCCCGTCAGTTAAAATACTTCTCATTTTTGACACAATTCTTGAAGTTAATCTTTCCACTGACGACCGTCATCGCGGTGGAATTTACATTTGTTTTGCGTATTTTTAGCCAGTGACCGGTTTTCCACAGCAGCCTTGAAAACTATTTAGCCTGCATTGTTGGCATTTCACTTTGCAGAGGCACAGCGTTTTGCAGCTAAGGGTTGGGAGGCTTTTTTGAATCATTTGTAGGGTTTTTGGATGCACCAGGCTTACACCGAGCAGAAGTAAGGAGGATGTGTGTGCAGACACAGCCTCTGTACACGGGTTCTTCTTTCCAAGCCTTGGAAACCTTCCTGGTTGTGATTATGTGGAGAGTGGTCGCTGCCCCCCGAAAAAGGTCTGAGAAATGACCTGGTACAGGGAGGCCATCCGAAACAGCGCCGTTTTCGTCCCCAATCTTCTGCCAAAGAGCCGAAGGGATTTTTCTTTGCCATGCGAGAACAGTGTATTTTTATGGGGCTTTGCTGGAAACGGTTCCCCGTTCGCGTCCGTGGCCGCTGACTCGGTTAAGTTAACCTCGGCGCTCTGTGGTTCTCACATCTATTAATCACGTTTTGTGCTCGGTGATGGCTGTTCCGCTTTGATCTGGCACGTCTCAAGGGGATCTCCTTTCACGGTCCCCGCACTCAAAGAAATCCGGCACTTTCCAACGGGTACTTACACTGAGACGCATGGGCAAATACTCACTTCGGTGCAAGGGACAGAAATGCCCAACCTTGTAAATGCAGTGGGCTAAATTAAGCCTTTTAGGGGATTTTCCCCCCCGACAAACGTCCCACAGATACCAAGCGGTTCACCATGAACCTCCAGGCAGGTTTGCAGCCACAACTGTAACCCTGAGCGTCGGTCAAAAATCCTTTCCTAAGTGTATCTATCAGGCTCCAGAAAGTAATGTCTTGTTCGTTTTGAAAATTGTTTGGATGCCTTGGGTTTAAAGAGGTGAAAAAAAAGAAAAAAGATTTTTAAGAGGGTCATTATAGCCCAGTGGATTCTGCTTTGGAGAGGGAATACAGACTATTCATCCAGAGTGTATTGAAACTTGGGCTCCTAATTTTCCCTTTGGAAATCGGAGTTTAAGGTTGTTTTCTTCATCGTGCTGTTGACTTGCCCTGACTCTGGGGACAAGTCACCCGTCCTTGCTAAACCTGGGCAGGCGGGGACTGGCAGTGAGGGGAGCTTAGCCTCTGCTCCAGACACCCATTATTTATCAGCTTGGCTTTCTTCTTAATTATTGAGAATTAAAATGCCCCTTCTTATGAAATTCTCAGCCCTCTGGCATTATTCATCTTGGCTTTGTTTTACGAGTGGCTGATACATGAAAGCAGAGAAAAGGCTCCAAACCCAAACCTGAGCCGACCCTCTCAGATCTACACCCTGCACATCAACAGCCGCAAAGTGGTTAAGAGGCTTGATGCAAAGCTGATAAAATGCCAAAAATTCCTCATTCTCTCTCTTGGGGAGCAGAGAGGGTTGTCTGGAAAACGTCAACAATAAAAATTGCATTTAAGTGGTATATAATGCAGCCAGCTACTGTGGGCAGAGTTACGTGCAGCCAGACGAAGGGGTTTAAAGAGCACAAGCTCCCTACGCTACCTCCCGTCCCAGCCAGCGCGCACGGAGCAGCGCCGCCGCCGCGAGCTCTCCTCAGCATCGCCAGGCACGAAATAGAAAGGGTTGCTGAGCACAAATGCTGATCAGGGAGCAAACGGCTTCTGTTTCTTGATAATTCTCATTTAAAATTGGCTAAATCTACCATCGGTGTAAACTGATGCTGCTCTGCTGTGTTGTGTGCACCCATCTGTCCACCCGTCCATCCACCCGTCCGTCCGTCCACCCATCCATCCACCCACCCATCCGTCCACCCGTTTATCTCCACCCACCCGTCCACCCGTTCATCTGCCCCCAGCTGAACACACTACCCGTCGCGGTCTTCCCCAGTTGGCCCTTTGCCTGTGCCTCCGTCGGGATGGACGTGACCTTGCTGGCTGCTCTGGGCACCCCGGTAAGGGGAGGGGTGTCAGGCTGGAGGTCCCCTCGCCTCTAGGACCAGCCGGGCTCGGGGAGGACAGACTCAGCCAATTTGGGAGAGGGAAGAAGAGATTGGAAAGGGTTATAGTAAGAAAACAAGAGAGCAGTATTTCTTCTTTGCCCAGTGAAAGCACTAAAGGCTTTTCTCAAAACCATTCCATTTCTTAAAAGAAATTCAATTTCTTAAGCCCATTTTCTTCTGTAGCATCAGGGCACATCCCTTCTTTGTGGAAGAACAATGCTGTGGGGCCAGGCTGGGACGGGTGGCACGGCTGGGGGTCG
>NW_010523540.1:344-1693 GCF_000687285.1 Phaethon lepturus | reverse complement strand
CGGCTCTGCGTCGCTTTGCTCGCCAGCGAGGGGAACCCGGGCTCTGCCGGGAGGGCAGACGCGCTCGCCGCGCCGCAGAGGGGAGGGCGGGGAAGCCCTCGCGCGCTCGGCACGGTGGAGACGAGTTACTGTTGTTTAAATATCTTCCTCTTCCTCTACGTAACAGGCCAAGAATTAAATAGCAAATAGTGCTTTGCTGTCCCCTACCACCGCTACCCACCAGGCAAAAGGCAGGGTTATAGAGACTGCCGGGGCCTTCAAAAAAAGAAGAAAAAGATAATCACCCCCCAGCTTCCTCTTTCCTTCCCTTGTCAAAATAAACACATGGAAAAAAAAACCAAAACTGAAAAATGTTTCACCACCAACCCTAACGTTTCACACTCTTCAGGAGTTCCCCTCTTTATGAAATCAGCGTTGGCCAAATTTATTTTAACGTCATTTCCAAACAAAGAGTCAAGATACTCCATTTTTTAAGCATTATGAAGAAACGTTTTGACACAGACCCCACCCCCCCCATTCATCAACTCCTCGTCTAATTCAGCACAAGTTCATGAATAATTTCCATCAGCCTGAAACCACTTATCACTGATGAGACTTAGCCCGAAGTGCCGTATAGCGGCGGGCGTCCGTCCCCTCTCGCTTGGCTCCGGCCAGCGTGGGGGATCCAGCAGCGAGATGCCCCCCCGCTGCTGGGAGCTGAGGACCTGCAGGACTTGCTGGGGAAGGTGACCCCAAAGTCCCCGTGAGCCCCTTCTGGGTTCAACACGGAGCAGACTTCATCCTACCTTCTTGCTCTACAGCGAACAAGTGAGGGCCTGGATGAGCCGGACGAAGTGGTGCGAAACCTCCCCGCACACCTTCGTCTCTGCGACGTGGGAATACCCCGGCAAACGGTTTGCACCGGTTTTGCTGTCCTGGCAAACAGAGAAAATTTGTTTGGAGGGACAGAGAAAATCCCAGCCCGGAGTGAAAGCCACGAAACAGGGGCCCATGGGGCCCCCCAGGGTTCCACCCCAGCCGCCTCCCGGGGCAGAGTGAGGGGCTGTCCCCGCTCCCCGGGAGAAGACCTCGGCTGCGCTGAGCTCGGGGGCTGCGACGGAGACGCCTCTGGGCTCAGCTCCTCTCTCCGCAGGGCTGCAGAAGCCCCCAGCTCTGCCTCACCCAGCTGCAAACCCCGCTCCCAGGCCAGGGGCTCTCCGGGCTCGGACAGCAGCGCTTGGGGGTGATTTGGGGGGCAGGAAGGCAGAGAGCTCCCCGCTCGCCTCCCTCCTCCTCCCCACGGCAGGCTGATGGCAGCAGCGGTGCACGCTGCGCTCAGGGGCTGTCGGATGGCTTCACACATACCTCAG
>NW_010523540.1:0-272 GCF_000687285.1 Phaethon lepturus | reverse complement strand
TAGCGGGACCCCCCGACTCGGCTGCAGCTGCAGGATGCCTCCCCGCGCCGCTGCGAACCCAGCTGCAAAGCAACGCAGGAATCCGGCTCTACAACATCTGGCTGACTTGCAACAGAATATTTTTACCGTTAATTTTTCCTTACAAAATCCTTTGAACCACGTTTTCCCTTCCTGGGATCTCCTGGAGTCAGCGGGCGGGTGTTCGGCGCGGTTCTACAGCAGGGAGTGTCTACCAGCGGGGTCAGGCTGGATCTTCTCCTCAGGGCGTCCGC
>NW_010523539.1:0-1578 GCF_000687285.1 Phaethon lepturus | reverse complement strand
AAAAAGGAAAAAAAAAGGAGAAAAAAAAAGGAAAAAAAATTACTCCAAATAGATCTGGATCTGGTCCTGATCTCAAAACCACCCAAACCCCACCTCTTCATAAAATACAGCAATGATACAGGGCAAATCTACTAAAAAATACAGCATTTTCTCCCTGTATGCTTCAAATCCCCATTCGAGCACTGCTTCACAGAAGTGCTTAACCACACGCTTAACTTTAAATATGTGTTTAATTCCCATTACAGTCCATGAGACGACAGCACACGCCTCAGCGCTTTGCTGAGCGGGGACGGCTGCTTGAATTGTGGCCCGAAGAGAACCGTGTTATGTCTTTTTTTCCCTCTTTCCACGGCTCTTACAACATCGCTGAGCCCCAGCGACGGCGGGGCACTGTTGTCTGTTGTTACCGCAAGCGCGTCACCTAACCCAGCGCTGACAGCACCTACGCACCGCGCTCTCCAAAAGGGCTTATACTGGTGGAAGTGAGCGCAGGATCTGGCCCAGAGGTTTAAAAGGAAGGGTTCCCACCGGATGGCTCCATCAGGGCCGTGCAGATCCGTCACACGCGGCCGCTCCTCCTGCCATGCCGTATGTGGGCGCATTGGGCGTAAATTTAATAGCATATACAGTCCTGCAAAGTATAACACATGCACAAGAGAGTTACAGTTGCTGTGGGAACCATAACTTTAACATCTCTGACTCTTCCATGCTAAAAAAAAAATGAGTCAGACAAAAAGTCACATTTCCATATAATTTTTTTTTTTAAGCCATGCTGAATTTTGTTTTGCTGTTTCATCCAAGTACGGAAACAAAAAGGAGGAGTGAACCTGCCAGTCAGCCTCCCTGTGCCGTTCAGACGTGCGATGTGATGTTCCAGTTAATGTTTATTTGAATGGTCTCCCAGGCACCAGCTGTAAGCGAGCACCAAAACACACAGCCCTCAGTCACACCGAACACGCCTGCATATCCTGAGCTGCACATCTAGGGTAACAATTCAAAATTACTCCTAATCCATTTTTATGATGTAAAAAAAAAAAAAAAAGGGCATTTATTTGCAGTGAACTGAAAGGGGAGAGCTGGAGGTGATTTTATGAAGCACCTGATCACGAGCTCTTTCTAAAGCCAGAGCGCAGATTGCATAAATTGTGATTTTAATGCGTGCTAAACGGTTCACCTAAATTGGCTGACCTGCTAACCCCCAGCTTGCCCTCGGAGAGGGATGATTTTAAAATGCATAAGGGCTCACGCGTTCGCGCTCAGGTTTCCCTAATGCGGGCAGGCTGGCCGAGCACAAGGCTGAGACAAAACCAAAAGCGAGATTTTCCCCGCCCAAGGAGTCTCAGTTCCCAAGCCCCATCCCTCCTCCCCGCGTTCCTCCCGCTCGGCTCATTTACACCCGGTACCGGAATTGCATTTTAGCCATATTCCAAAGGGGAGGGAAAATCCACTTGAGTTAAGAACAACTTAAATAAAGCAAGCCACCACATCCACAGAAGGTCTCTGCCGGCGCACATGAGGTCGCGCGAGCAAGGGCTGCCACGCGTCGCGGCTCGTGAGCGCCCGGGGTCGTGCCGGCAC
>NW_010523538.1:378-637 GCF_000687285.1 Phaethon lepturus | reverse complement strand
CGCGCCCCCGTGCCCAGGCCCGCTTGCAGCCAGATTTTTCACACACGCCTTTCAGTTTAGTTCTAGCGAACGTGGTCACGAGCGCTAGAAAGGGATCTCCTAACGTGATGGCAAAAGGAGCAAAGCTGTGTCCACAGCTGCTGTACTTGTAAAACTCAAATCCAGACAGAGGTCCAAATTTCAAACAGCTTCAAAATTCAGGTGGTGGTCATGTCCACACCAGATTTCCATATACCTATATATAGATACAGACTATATA
>NW_010523538.1:0-255 GCF_000687285.1 Phaethon lepturus | reverse complement strand
TTTAGGCCAAGCTGTGTAGCAGAGAAACATACTGAATTTTCGTCAAGTGGGTGGCTTATGTTTTGTTTGCTTTTGGCCCCTAAGGTGTTCAAAGAAACACCGATAAAATCCATGCACGCAGAGGAAAATGTCCTTTTCGTCGCTGTTGCTCACTATCTTGATTAAACACAGAGAGAAATGACTTGCTAACGAGGCTTAAACTGGAGTTATCCCTCCAGTTACTCCATGTACTCATCTTATCTCTACCAACGCAGG
>NW_010523537.1:12298-14546 GCF_000687285.1 Phaethon lepturus | reverse complement strand
GCAAGATTTTTATGTCGAGTCCACATGGATTAGATTTGCAGCCGTCCTCTGCGATTGGTACTCCAACCGCAAAGCCTTTGGAGAAAAACCCTTTGCTGATGTGTCATGTTTGGTAGGGCCTGTATTGGAGTTGCCGCCAACTGTTTCTAAAGGTTTTTGCTTCATGTGAGATCTTAAAGGTCCTTTTCTCCTCCTCTTTTAGGGAACGAGGGGGCTTGGCACACCTTGTACATCCTGCGTTTACTCTGACCGCAGTCCCTCCCTGTTCTCTCGCGTGGAGCTCAGCCCTGCTTCCCTTCCTCTTGATTCCCAGTCAGCTACATGGTAAGTTTTCATTATCTCTAGACTTGTTGCCACAAGGTAAAATTCTGGCAGACTCTCTCTGAAATCCATTAGCACTGGCCATTGAGGGCAGAGTACTTCATGCCCATCAAAGATCGTTCAGTTGTGTTCGAGGCTGACTGCAAGGAAAGGAAGATAGTATTGAATTAGCATTGGAGCTGAACTTCAGCATAGATTGTTACAGGAATAAAATATGAAGTAAAATATGTGACAGAATTAAATCCATCAGTTCTAATAAAGGAAACGGAAGAAAGTAAAGAAATCTTGGACCCTTAAATCCCATTAACCAGGCCAGAGAGAGAATGTGTTAAAAGGGAGCTGCACTGTATCTTTTTTCATTGTTTGATGAAATAATCTTTTTCACCCTTTAAGTGGTGTGTTTAAAAATCCTGGTATTTCTGAAACAAAGAGAATACACAGCCACCGAGCTAGCTGGTTTTTATACCTTCTTTTTCTGAGTATTGTCCTTCAGTACAATACAGAGCCATTTCTTTGTTCTCACAAGCTAGCAGTTAAATTGTATGTAAATGTATGCAAATTAGATGCTGTCTAATAAAGAGAGTCATTAGATGGAAGAAATATTTAGTTGGGGGGGGAAAGAAAGAAAAGAAAGCAGGTGTATTTTGCAATAGAAAAATGTAAGATTGGAAAAACCCCTCAAACTTTGTGTGAGGGCTTTTTACAAAGCCATTAAAATATTTTCTGAAAGAGTTGCTCTACCCTTGGTCCTTTTTTCTGCACCTTTTTTTGTGTGTATGTATGTACGCTACTGTGATCTTCTCTTAAAACTCACGCTGTCTGTGCTTTGCGTACATACTTGAACAGACATGTAAAAATTGTATTAATAAATATTTGTTTTCTTTAAATCATACAACTATGAATTTACACACATGTACCTTGTACTAGGGTGTGGTTTTTTGCTTTCTGAGTGTACGTACAGGTGGAATCCATGTGGTAAATTTTATTTTTGTGGATTGATTTATTCAGTATATGCCCTGACTGGATGCCTTCTGCTCACTAAATCATCTTCCTCCATTTTATCAACTCCCTCCTCAATAATTTTAAAGCTCTTTTTCTTTTTTTGCTTCCCATTTTATTTATTCACTAAGGCTTAGTGCCAGATATGTTTCCATTCTTTCGCTTGCTTTTTCTACCAAGCAATCCCTTTTGAGGTATGTACCTGATTTAAGCCAGAAGCAGCAGTGACCTTTCCAAACACGATGAAGTCACAGCTTTACTGTCAGGTATTGGAGTGCTAAGATGCTGGGAATGTGAAGCTTTGTGTTGTCCAAAGCTGGAGATTCCACACCTGTGGATAGAGCACTCGGCATCCATCTAGACTCTGAAAGATTTACAATTGATGAACCGTATGGTCTTGCCACTTCTAAGGAGATGAAATTTAAGACTTCAATCTCTCTACTTTAGAATCTGTAGTCCTGCTCTTTGAGCTCTTCTATTTGGGTGGATTAGCATACGTAGATGACATGGCTCAATTATTTTGAAGTCGTTGTATTTTATTTCTGATGGTCAGTTATTGTGGCTCAGGCAGGTGAGCCAATAGCTGTACGTTGACTGGCAAATTTTTTTCTGTTGCAGTTTTGCAAGTCTGGAAGTCTAAAGGCGTATATGTATATGTGTATAAAATATATGTATATAAAAATAATGTTGTTTAAATATTTACATATAAAGCCAAGGGATTGGCTTCCTTCCCAGAATTACTGGAACTACCTTCCCCAGGAACATTTGGACTTGAAAAATCTCTACAGCAACACTTTTCTTCTGAAACTAAATGACTTGTGACATCAGTGACCAGCTCTGCACCCTTCGCTGTTCGTATGGGTTCTTTTGCTGGGGGTGATGGAGAGGCCTCTGTGCATTGCCAGTTAATTACGATAAGATTCTCTTT
>NW_010523537.1:2661-12265 GCF_000687285.1 Phaethon lepturus | reverse complement strand
CTTTCCCCCCATGGCTTCTCATTGGCTTATTTCATGAGTGAGCATTTATGAGAGAAACTCTAGCACAGTGGGAATGTTTTTGTCATTGGTCTAGGACAGGTCTACGCAGCGTGCCGCACTGGGCCATGTGCAGTCCGGAGGCAGCGATTCCTGTCCGGACAACCGCAGGGCAGGCGGGCTGGTTGCTCGGAACGAACTGACTCCCCCGTTGCCTAGTGTCCCAGCCATACAGAGAAGCCACAACGTGTGTCTGCTACCCAGTGGGAAATGGAGGCAGGGTCATTGTAACGAGATGGTGGAGGGTTGGCAGTGAATATTTCAGGCGCTCTTGAAGGTGTACTAGAAGGTGTAGGGTGAAGATTACTCTGTGGGGAACTCAAGGAAAATCTGAGCTATAAGGATGATATAGATTAGGTTAATAAAGTAGGGAGAAACACAGGGCATAATGATGGCTAGGAGAGATGAGGCCACGTTAGTAAACAGAGGATGTTAGTGGTTTATTTACCCACTTACTCGGGGCACTGCTCGTCTAGACTCTGGCATTGAATGTCCTGGGAGAACTGTGTCACTAGTGATGCAGACGTTTAACATTGAGGTTTTCACAGTCTGCAGTCTATCTAGGTGTAGCTACACAGGTTCTTCAGATTTTGGGAGGTGGTTGTTAATCCTGAAACCCTAACTGGGAGATTTACACTGGAGATGAGACAGGCTAGCAGTCAAAGTACCTTCTGTCTCACATTCTTGAACACGATGTGGAACATATATACAGATAAGAAGGACACTGACATGGGGGAAGAGCGACGCAGGCATCTGATTAATTCCATGTGCCTCTCCAGACATCCTGTGGTCTGGAGTAATTGTTTGGGGCAGGAGAGAGTTCAGTGCCTACGTCCTTTTGAGGATATGTGTCCTACTACCTTGCCCATCTTGACGATAACAATACACAGCTTTACTACCCTTGAGGTACACTGTGAGGATATGTGCACTAAAGGATGTGAAGCTTCTGTATCCTGTGATAACAAATCAAAAAGCAGTACTGGAGACAGATGTGGGAATCAGACCAGTGGTCCATCTGGTCAGGCATTGTCCTCTTAAATGTCGTCAGCTGCAGCAGAAGGAGGCACAAGAAATCCTAAGTTGTGACAGTGGAATAGCCAATATTTTCACTAATGGTCTTGAAAGTAAATAAGAATTTTTTAACTTGTATTTCTCAGGAGCTTGTGCATCTTGAAAAAAATATGTTTTAAGAAATAAAATATGCTGCACTAAACTAATCCTAGAGCAAATGAACAGGCATTGGGACTAGCAGCTTTTGCTATTACCTACTGCTTATTATTGTTATTATTATTATTTCTTTTTAATTATGCAAAGTGCTAATCAGTTTGATTATGCACAGTGCTAATCAGGTTAATTATGCAAAGTGCTAATCAGTTGTTCTCTAAGCACATGAGGAGAGCAGAGGTGCTGGCAGTGAATGGTGGTTCTAGATGGGGGTAGTCACGGCAGTCATTCCTTATTAAAAGAGGAGTAGGTGAGATGACAGGGGTTTTTGCTTCCATTAAAAAGTAAATTTAAAAAAAAAAAGCAAGCCACGAGGGTGATAGTTCTGGTGGGGTAATGTCTTCTTTCACAGCAAGGCAGACTTTTTCCAAGCCAGCTCATGCTGCTGGATAATTTCTGTAGGAGTTTGAGTGCACTGATTTGGGCAAATATATTGCAGAGACGTCTTGTAATGGTTGGGGTACAAGTTGCCCCTGCTTGATAGGCTGGGATGCATAACTAGAAAATCACAAATTAAGGGAGTTTGCTCAATCTAATGTAGAGACACCTTTTAAGCGCTGGCAAGTAGGATACTGACACATGTAACATGAATATCGGTTGGTCATATGTTTGTGTGGTTGAAGGTGCTTCATGAGCATATAAAAAGTGTTTCAGTGCAATGGCTTTACGAGCTGTAAGACTGTAGGGTGCTTTATCAGTGGGATGTATGTTAGGCTGCGTTTCCTCTTCCTCTTTACCGCTAAATTACAAGCTAGAATTTTGTGTTCCTGTGAAACAGGATCTGTTTCCAGTAAGCTCTGTTCTTCTGACAATTACTGAAGATTCAGTGTGTCTCTCTTACTGTGCTTAGTGTCTAATATCTAACCAGTATTCCTTATTTGATTATGTTTCAGTGTTGGTGTGGGATACATAAGCGTTACTTTTTTCAGTTGGTAATGGAGATGGCATCCCCAGAGCAGAGAGCTACTTGCTCATAAAAGTCTTGGGTAAGGGATCTTAAGAGATTTTTGAAGTCATTAAAACAAAAGACTGCTCCTGTATAAGGCCATCAGCACTAGAAGGTTACTGCACCAACAACGCAAGGGAAATTTTCCTTGAAAAATTAATCATTGAAGGTGCTTACTTATTGCGAGTCATGACAAATTTTCAAGTATATTTAAGGTAGGAAGTAAAGCAAAGTGGCAGTAACTTATGGCTTAAACCAGAGCCTGAAAATTAATGGTGTTGCCACCTTGTCTTTGTGGCTACTCCACAAGACCCTGACCCTCAAAACAAGTTTTCTACAAAATGTGTGGTCACAAATACTCACTTATTCTTATAAATTCAGTCTAGTGTTCGAGACCAGACATACCAATGGTGCACCATCAAGTCTGGTGCCTTAGATCTGGGGAAGGGGAGTATGTGATGCAAATATTCTAAGCAAGAGGGAGATACACCAGACACCAGTGTCCTGAGACTTCGAATGCTTTCCTGTCCCATCAGAATCCTCTGAAGTTAATGCGCAGCTTCCCATAAACTGATGGTGAATCAGGTTGCCTCTGCCTCTAGGTGCTGATCCAGAAGAACTCAGTCTGTTGGCCTCGGACCTGAATTTAACTTGGAGTCGTGCATTCCACAACCAGACTACTTGCACAGATTTACTGTTTTGCTTTCATTTATTGTCAGTGGCTCCAGTGCCTGTTTGCTCTTTCAGCACACTGCACTCCTCCCTCATCAGCTCTTTGATGAGACACGATAGGAGAGTGTGTATGATCTACCAAAACAGGGGGAAAACTCAGACTTCTTCCTGTGATCCCTTGGCATCGCACAGCCTTGCAGGAAGCAGATGCTTATTTAGATTGCTGTACCAACAGAAAAGCGGCAGTCACACATGTTCTAGATTACTTCTCTATCTTTTGGAGGCTGGGCATATTATGTCAGAATGAAATTGGTTTGAAAGTTATCGTGATGCTTTAGGTATGTTCTTTGTTATCATCCACATCTTTTCAAATGGGAATTTTATCCTATGGAAGGAAACCCTCAAAGTTTTCATGTTCCTATGAGTATTTCCACTGAGTATTTAAAAGCTGTTGTAGAGTCAGAGGACCCTTGAAAGGCCAATAGCATAAACCACACACCGTAGTATTTGCATGTTAGAAATGTAAGTCTGCCTGAGGCATAATCATAACGTCTGCTGAATTTCACCAGCTCAGATGATTGGCTTTCTGAAGAATTGGGGAGCTAGAAAGTCAGAAAAGTCACATTCTGCGCCATTTCTACTGCTTTATTTGTAACCCTGCTAAATTGCATTACCTTGCTCTGCTTTAGTTTTTCTTGATGGTAAAGTATGGATAATGATATAGACCTAATGGGGGGAGGCGGGGAGCGGTTTGTAAGGCAAATACGTTGTTTGCGAAGTGCTTTGGTATCTCTGGGTTTAAGGGGTTATAGACGTACAGTGTACTATGGGGAGTTATCAGCGGTATTAAGAAGCATCAACAAATCTTGTGATACTGTGTAAGTTAGTGTAAGATCACACCAAAATAGTTTGTGTATTCCTAAAAAGTGAAATAAGTGGATGGAGAAAACTCAGTTGCCTTGACATTAGGCTAATGGCTTAGCAACAAATGAAGAAACCCCAATAAAGAAATCTGTGCCTCCTGTGCTTTAAGAAGTGGGCCTCAGATAAACAGAGGATTCATCTACTGGTACAGCAGAAGGTCATTGCTTCAAAACTCCTTTTGCGTCTTCTTGAGGACCTGGTCTTCAGGGGTGAAGGCCAGCTGCTCCTCAGCTCTGTAGAAGCCGAGTCCGCTCATTGGCATTCACAGAACTGGGGGCTCTTGGGGAATTAATAACAAAAATATATTAAACGTTCAGCCTGACCTTTAAAGTTACTGACCTGCATTCAGGTTACAAATACACAGCAATTTTGTCTTGAGCTACAAAGACTGTGAATGTTAAACCAGTAACTCGATCAGACTAGCAGCCCTTCTCCTCTCCGTTCGCTCGTGCCCAGCTGCCATGACTGGAGTAAAGGAACAAGAAAAGGATCTAAACACATCCATATCTTACTGTGACACGAGTACTTGGAAGAAACCCCGCTGACATAAACTAACACAAAGTGACACTGTGTTTAAAAAGTTGTTTTGAATGTCCTCTCCCATTGATCTTCTGCAAGTGAGATAAATAAACACTGTGTGTGGTGCAGCCAGGTTGAGTATTTTAGCTCCTACGAGTGTTTATACATTCTCTGGTGGTTGTTTGTATTGCTGTTTGTTGACTGTAAATTCCAGAACTCTATGTTTGTAATGTATACATTTACAGGAGCTGTGCAGTTTTGAGAGTATGGTCAGGGTAGTGCTTTTTAGGAACACAACCAGATGAATAGTGGGTGGTTGTTTTTTGGGTTTTTTTCCCTTCCCTTCTTCCAGAGTAGTGAATTAGTCTTTGTGCTCCCAGTGAAAGAGGGTTGCAGTGGCAGGAGCTTTAGTTAAGCAGGACCTTCTGTGCTCAGATTAATGCATGTAGGTGTGCGGGGAAAGCCACGTAGGATTTGTCTGGTAGGAATCAAGATAGTTTAGCTTTTCATCTAATTAAGAAACAGGTCTGTTGGGCTCTTGGTTTTTTTTGGTGATGCTGAGGATGATGCATGTTTTCTCTTGGGAGGAAGTGACTGAAGTTGTTACAGATGACAAAATTCCTGGTGGCAGAGACCCCTCCTGCCCCTCTGCTCTTGTTTCACACTCCCTTGTCTTTGAGCAAAATTTTCCCTTTTTCACTTACTGTTGTTGTCAGCATCTCAATCCATAGGACAGGGGGAGTGTGTAGAAGATTTTGCAAACTGGTGCAGGTACTTCTTCGTCCACCAAACTGAATGGGTGTAGCTTCCTGAACACAATGTTACGTGTAGGAAGAATTCAGCTTACTGAGTCACTGTTTCTCCTATTAGGGGGAATTTTCTTGAACCTGTGCTTCTGTCATGTTTATGCGAGTTGAAATTACATGTTTCTGATGTCCCGAATTGTTTAAAGCCTGCCTTCAGTGTTTTCCTTTTTGTGCTCTCGTGCACATTATCTATGTTTACTAGATGCAGCTTTCACTGTCTTGCAGTTACCGTTACAACAACCTCTCTCGTTTGCTTATAAATTTTATTGAGTTTTAACCATTTGTAGTTACCTTTATTAGCTTTAAACATATTTTTGGGGGAGAGCTGCTTCTGCTACGGGTGTGCTGTTTACAAATCTGATGCTAGAGGAAAATATTTGTTTTTGCTCATGCTAAAATATTCTGATAACACCTTCTAAGAGTTCTTGTGCCTTCATGGTTTGGAATGATGCTTTGAAAAAAATCAACTGAATGACCTTTGTGGTAGGGAGGTATTTCTTCCTTTTCTTCTTGACACTTCTGCATCTCGCCACCCTGACAATGGCTGTTTCATGAAAATGAGGAAGACCTACTACCATTATCAGCTTCTTAATTAACTCAAGAGGCAGAGGTCTATCTGGTGGGCCTGAAGGTTGTCATAGTGTTGATGACCACAAAGCACTGATATGTTGGTGTGTAGCAGATTCTCTTTTTCACTTGGCTATTTGAAAATCCAAGGAATTAAATACACTAAAAAAGCTGAAGGAATATTTTGCTTATCTGAAGTCAAATCTGTGAATACTGGGATTCAAGTTGACAGAGCAGCCTTAATTCAACTTCCCTGTGCTTTTCCAGTTTTTAATTATGTGATCACATGCTGTTTTCTGTAAGAACCAGTCTTCTCATAGTACAACTAATGGACCTGGTATGAGGTTGAATAGAGGTTCTTTAGTAAGAGGCTGTTTTCTTTAAGATCAGTTGCCTCACATACTGCAAACACTGGAAAATGTTTAATATATGAGGTAGGAGATAGCAGAAAAAGAAAGGGTGCTCTTATTCTCAAGATTACGGTGAGAGCATGCATGTGCTTAAAGCAAAAAATGTGCTTGAATTGAGTTGCTTGTAAAATCAGACATCTTTACGTGGGTTACAAAGAAAGCTAGTATTTCTGCTTTCTCTTACCAGTTCACTTGCTCCTTTTAACCCTTCACTAGTCCTACCTTTTAAAACACTGTTCACTTTTGTTTAAAGAAAAAATAAAAGTCAATACCAGTAGTAACATCCCACCATGATCTTGCCTTCTTTCTCATTACTTTTCTGGTGTACAAAAGACTTTCTATTCTTCCTTTTTTTTTGGTTTTTGTTTTTTTTTTTTTCTTCCCCATAAGATAGCAGTTTCCAGGATTTTGACTTTCAGTTGGTAGGAAGTGCACTATGTTCTGCATTATTCACTGACAAAGTGCACACAACTCTTCCTGACACTTTGACAGTTTAGTTGGAGATGCTGCTCTAAGTAGAATGTGCCTGTCTGTAGCCAGGTCCGTTTTCTCAGCGCTGGGAATTCAGCTGTTTTCTCGTGAATTCTTCTTTTCATATTTTATTACTACGAAGAGAATACAAAGGGTGCTTGTTTCTTTCTTTCCCTCTCTTTTTTTTTTTTTCCTCTCTCCAGTTGACACAATCAGTATTATTTGAAGGAAAAAATTACACACAGAATGGGAAATAGGGTGGGAAAATGTAATAGGATCTGCAAATCTTTTCTGTCTTGTCTGAGTAAATGAGACCTGATGAGAGATGCAGCACAATGAGGGCTAGGGAATGCTAGCTGAACTGGTATATAAAGATTGTTTCATTTTGCTTCATTTCATTTTACTGTATTGAATTTGAAAGGGAAAATTGCAGCGGACATGAAAGTTTGCTGTGGAAACACCTTGGGTTGCTGTACCCTTGACGTGAACCTGGGCAAACATGAAAAGGAATGTTAAATAAAGTGGTGTATGAATTGTGTAGGTGTGCTTCTCAAGCTACTTTTTAAAGAGTGGCCCTGCCTCTAGGGTTATTCTGCTGCTTCTGTTTTTAATCTCTTTTATTGTCCACTTCAGTTACCAATTTGGGAAAGGTGTCGCTGTGGGTGTGTTTTTGTGGTTTTTGGTTTTTTTCTGGGCCAAAACCATACTGATTTTCTGGCATACGTTTTGCAGGATTATGTGGCTACATCATTTTCGCATGCAGACTTTCAAGAATCTCCTTCCAGTCTTATTTCTTCCCCCATTTATGCCCACACTAAAGGTTCATCTCACCTTTTCAGATGAGTATAGGACAGAACTTACGGGAACTTGGTCCTGGGTAGGATCCCACTACAGCAGTGCACTCCTCGGTAGACAATTTTACCTTACATGTTACAAGCTGTGATGCTTCTATCCAACTGGAGTGACTGCACATAAGCTTGCTGGAAGGAGCAGCTGCAGTTAAAATCACGTGTGAGTCGGTTTCATCTGAAAAGTTGTTCTTTGCAAATTATATGTACCTTAGGCATGGATAATTGTCGAAAAATGGGGAAGATAGGAGTCATGGAAGTCTGAAATAATGCAGCATGAACAGCAAACGTTCCTGCATAAAATCTCTGACAATACAGATTATAAGATTTAAGACTCCTGTAGGAGCCGCTACTCTTGGGAAATAACTTTGATGATAAAACATACAAGGAGTAAACTTTTTTCTAATGTAAACCAAAATATTAAAATGTTCAGAAGTAAGATTCAACAACCTATCTGCAGTGTCCAGCTGGTGTGATCCCAAGGCTCATGTCATGAGCAGATTTAAGACTCTTCCCTTGGAAAGAGTCTTTTACCTTCTGTACTTTTAAGAGACAGGCATTGGCAATGCTTGGCAAGCATTTACTTGGCAAGCAGTTTGCTTTGTACACTCATTCCCTTACCAAAGTGCCTGAGACTGAAGAGGCTGGGGTAGGGTTGGTGGGCATGGGAAGAGAAATGAAGGGGGATGGTTTTGCTTTTCTGCAATCAAAAGAGTGGTTTAATGGCACTGTGTGGTTTAATGGCGCTCTTCTGCCATTCTGAGGGCAAAGGAGAGATTGGGTAATTTTTTTATATTCCCCCCCCTCCCCGGCCAAGCCATTCCTCTTAATGGAGACCTGGAGAGTGCAAGGGTATCCACAGGGAAGTGAGTGTCCCCAGATGTGACCCATTCAAATGGGCATCTCTTGAGCTCAGTATCTAAAATCTGGGTGTTGCTAAGTGCCATGGATTCAAGTTGCTACTTTAAGCACAATCCACTTTTTCCCTTGCTGTCGTTTTGGAGGTGGAAAGGGTACTCACCTTTTTTTTTCCTGGGTAAACTCCAAAGGCTCAGACAGGTAAATCTCGGATTTTCAGAAGAAAAGTGAAGAAAGCAAAAGTTCTTCTTCCCTCTCTAGGAGTTTGTGGCGCATGGAAGAGGGAGGCAACGTTCCCAGTATGATGAATAGATGTAATGGCTACGCAGCATTAAGAACAGATCTGAGAATTTAGAAGCTGGTTGAAATGCAGAACAGGTTGGGGCTTTTGGGGGTGGGGTAAGGAAGAATGCTGTACAGTAACCAATCTTTTCTGCAAATTATTTTAGTCTAAGTCTTTATGCTGTGCAGTTTGAATAGCTATCCTATCTCATATACAATAGTAATTCAAGGAATATTCTTTTTAGCAGAATAAACAAATTTTTGCTGCTTGACATGTGAAATGCTTGTACTAGTAATTTCCACAGACAGCTTCTTCCCCCCCAATATTGTTTTGTCTGATTATACAACCTTGAAAGTTTAAATTGACTGGTTTACTGTAAGAAGCATTAAGTAAATGCAATCTCTCTATTTTTAATAACAGTAGCTCAAATTTCATGTGAGATCACACTAGTCCTCCAGTGTAATTAAGTTTATGGTTTTCTTATGCACTTCAAATGCTTGTGATGTGCAGTTAATAGTATTTTTCAGACAAGTATTAGGACACCTCGGCAGCGATGCCAATGTGGGATGGTGTCTATCAGCAGTGCAGACACCACAAAGTAATGGAAATTGCAAGACACTCTGCTATAATTTTTCTAAAAATATGCATGACAGCAAAGCTTTTTTACCTGAGTTTAGAAAGTGTGATAAGTCTCTGAATTAGTGAAGCTTCTTAAATGAATGGGGCTTGAAACAAGATTTTCAAGTTTGGCTCTAAGTCTAGTGTGTATTGAGAGTGAAGTATGGCTGAATACTGCAGATCTTCTGCATCTTGGATTTTGTATCATGACTGTACCTAGAGTCTGGTTTCTGCTATATAAATTTTAACTGTAAGCTGATATAAGGCTGCGTAGGGAGTTTTGGAGAAAAGATTTGGGTGAAGTCTTCATCTGTGTACATATATATATATATAAAACATACATTATTTTTTTGTTTGTTTAAATGAATCGTGATTTTTTGCAATACAAGAACATTCTTTTT
>NW_010523537.1:0-2630 GCF_000687285.1 Phaethon lepturus | reverse complement strand
AAGAAAATTATAGTAAAGATTTCCAATTAAATGGCCTGAAATTATTGAAACAAAATATTTCATTTAATTTAAACTGGTCGAGGTTTTTTTGTTTATTTCAAGGAAGTTTTGATTTTCAAATGTTTTGAAGATGAAGGCCAAAACTTTGAATTCATGAGGAGGAGGAATGTTTCTGACTTGGCTCCGTCCGACATGCTTGTTGAACACTGCAAGTTACAGTTATATTTAGCTAGGTTTGGATGTAGAGCTGGATCTGCGTTTGCAGTGTGTGTCACAGCTCTGTAAATCGGAACAAGATCTGATTATTACGGTATCTTGGAGTATCTGGGCTTGAGTATACGGCATCAAGATTTTGGGAGTCTTGAGATTCAGCTTGGTCGTGTACAGAAGTGTTGGAATTGGGCCCCTAATCCCTTTCTGAAACAATCCCCTCTGATCCGATAGGACTATCGGAAGTATCAATGGTAATGGTAAAGTTCTCGCAGGTCAAAAAAACTCACCTCCTCTATAAAGCTGAAGTACAGCTTCCTTTATGCAAGTATTTAGGGACACAGTAAAGACTAGCAGGTAATATGTGGTACAGCTTCTCAGTGACCTTCTTTAAAGCTCATGAGCTAACTCCGTGCAATGTGCGTTGCTTAGCTGTGCGGTGGGGACAGCAGACCTGGAGAATCTCTGGCAGGTAGCTGTAAACTAACCCTTCCCTCTCCCAAAACGGCACATGCAAATGCTGTCCAACTGTTTATTTTGTTCATGCAAACTTTTGCCCATGTAAATTTAGGCTGCAGGTTTCTTTCGTTACACATAAAGAAGCTGGAATGTCCAGCCTCTTTGGGGAAGAACAACAATGGTCGTTTAGTAGCACCGTTTTCTGCTTTCTCCGTAATCAAACGAGCGTCACACGGACTTCAGTGAGACCGCTGCATCAGTGAGGTCTACAGAATCTGGCCCCACAGGTATTATATCAGCCCTATGGGGAGCTTTCTTTGCCTGCTATCTGCCTTTTGGGGGGACCGATGTGGGCAGGAAGCGGAGTGGTTGGAACAGGCCATGAGAGAACCTGCCGTGGCATCAACTGTCCATCGCTGGCTGGGAACTGCTAGGTGACATTTGAGAGGACATGCTTTATATGAGAAAGTGACGAGTGAATGGAAATTAAAACAAAAGGGTTGAAAATAGAGCTGTAATCAATCTAGCCCAGTACCTCAATAAACCAGGAACACTTTTTTCATAGTGAATTTGGGGCAGATATTGCAGCAAGTGCCATGATGGTGGGGTCTTCCCCCCCACTCCCTCCTCTCCTTCCATTAAATCTACATTTGGAAGGTGGATGGTGCTGACTCATAAATTAAATTGGAGTAATACATACAGTGTATATATATTTCTGTCACTTTGTCTCAAATTAAACACGAACCTTCTCCCCTGACAAGATGATAGAAAAGTTAATTGCTCGCCCTGGCTTTAAATTGGAATTTGAATTTGCAAAATGCTAAAGGTTTATGAGATCTAAATCATGAGGAGCTTAAATTACATTCCTGTGATAAAATATTAATAAATCAATTAAAACATAAGCCGAGTATAATATTACTTTTTTTTTGTAGGAACCTTGAACACAATAATTCATTAGAGTGTGCAGTAACAATTATTGTATCTTTTTTAATTTTCTTTTTTATTAGTTTTTTTTTTTTAAACTGGGGAAGAGGCAACGTCAGATGGGAACACACCACACAATGGTGGAATATTATCCCGGCACCAAATCTAGCCATCTCCTAGTAACGATGCACATACATACAAAAGCATCTGAGCATCCCTAACCGCACACATTGCATGGTGGTTCCAGTAGGACAAGATACGTTCCCTGTAAGCTGGGGACTGTTTCTCCCCTTCCCAGCATGGGAAAGAAGGGCAGTAGCACAGAACGAAGGGAAATAATCTCACTACCTGCCTTTTTTTCTTTTTTCCTCCTTTTCCAGCCTCTTCCCATGTCATTTTAGTCTTTTCTTATTCTTCTTCTATTCTCCTTTCCCTTTCTGGGTACAAGATTGGTATGATTTCAGTGTCAAAACCGTCACAAATTCACAGACCTTTTTGTAAAGCTGGCCTGAGTTTTGTGTTGGGGAAACCTAGGCTACAGCTGGATTTTGTTACTAGATTTTCAGTTATGTTGTGAACAACTCTCCCAGCTCTAATCTTTACATAACCCATTTCTGTGTGCTATATAAAGAGCACTTCAGGCACAGTATGGAACTTAGTTATTATTTGAAGAAGGAGGTGTTATGCTAGCTCAGCACGCATTTCTTATATGCAAACATTAATACACAAGGAATGCGATTATTACATCTACCTGCACACCTCTAGTGCCTGCGAAGGTGCGGATTCCTTCGCCAAGTGCTTTTTACCTTCTGCGAAATGACGGGACTGCCCGTCTGATGCAGCTATGCTTGGTAAAGGCTCTAATTGCTGTTATTACATTATTTGCGTTGAATTCTCGAAGCGTTATTTAGCGCAAATTACACGTTAGTGCCAAACTGGCCGCTCTGGGGGCTGAAGTCTGCTCTATGTGCCCACAGCGCAGGTGCCGCGGCTGAGCCCGCTCTGCCCAGCCTCCCCTGCGAGCGGGGGTCCGGCGC
>NW_010523536.1:0-4437 GCF_000687285.1 Phaethon lepturus | reverse complement strand
AGACTCCCGGCGCACGCAGCGCTGTTTGCTTCCCTCTATTCGTTTAACAAATTGTAAACTTAAATTGGAATCCTGTTTGGGACTCAATCATTTATCTCATTTATTAAGTGTTAGTTAAATTGCAGTGGCAAAATTGTGTCCCCTCCCCATCTATAGCAGATCAGAAATTCACACCAACCTAGCAAATATCATGAGTGCCTACCCATAAACTTATGTCATTCTCAAAATTCAAGTCTACAAACCCTGTACTATGAAATGCTAGGACTGATATATAATGCAGCACACCACTCGTCTGCCAGCACAAGTCACTGAACACAGCATTGCCAAGCCCTACTCTCTGCATTTAACTCCATAACGCTTTGAAGTCTCTGCCACAACATGGAAAGCTTCCCATGAGATCAACCTTGCCTCTCTTTCTAAAAAAACATACTCTAGAACAGAGATGACCCACTTTACATAATGAAAATCACCAGGTGACAAGAATATGGCAAAGTTCAACTGCAGACAAAGCCAGAAGCACAAGAGCAGTGGCTACATCCCATATCCTGTGCATGGTTACAGTAGGATTAACTTACAGTCTGAAATGCTCACAAAGGTAACCAAGATAGAATGTCAGCAGGCTTAGATTTACAACCTAGGCATCCATACTCTCATCAGAAAATGGTTAAGGGCCCAGAAATCAAAGACAGGTCGGAAAACACTACATTAAAAGAAAGCAGAGGGCTACATTCTCTTCAGAGCTTCCACAAGAAGTTTTAACTGTTAACACATCATCAGCCATGTATCTAAATTCACAACCTACTGGCTTTGTTACAAGATGAAAAGGTCAATGCTAGAACATTTGTTACTATCCAAGGCAACACGACATTGGGATCATCGTAGCCCTCAACATCCAAGGTCACGATCCTTCCTAAGCACAAACACTTGTCTTAACAATAAGGTGTATCAAAACAAAACAAAGCTGGCATTGCAGTCGAACTAGACATGCCCACATTAGCTTAATCCAACCGCATGTAGTACTAAATATTTCTACAGCAACAGCTAGCAATCAGGGTACATGCTCAGGGGATCTGTGACCTGCCTCTACCATTACCCTTTTTACCATTCACTCCTGTTTTAACATTTCCCTTTCTTTACCATTTCCTCATTCTAGAACAGTATTTTAGCTCTTACTCCTCAATGACTTTGACTCCTCGGCAGCATTTTTTAGGGTTCTGTGTAAAAAGACGGCCTGACTCTGTGGTTAAATTCAGAAATTACGCAGTTAGCCTGCGATGTATCAGATAGGTGTTTCAGCCCTATTTGCAGGAAGACTTTTCAGTCATTTTCCTGCGTCTGAGATGACAACAGTCCGTTTCAGTACGCTTGCATGCTACTACTGGGGCAGCTGAACTGCTCTGTTTTAAAATTTCTCCAGAACTATTAGACTTCTATCTTCCAGTCCAAGTGACCTTGTGCATCTAACCAACCCGCTTGTTCAGGCACCTCCTGTTTCTGATGCATGAATTGCTGACAACAATCTGGTCTTTCCTAGCTTATATTTCTCACCAGCAAGCACAGCCCTGCGGTCTAGCAATTGAAGCCACAGAACTGACACTCAGTATGACAACTGAGCACTAGGGCTTCAAATCAACAACTGTATCAAGGATTCTGTGAAGTCACATGGCACAAAGTGCTGATCTTTCATACAATGGATTTTTCTGCTTACATTTATTTAAAAATTGTTACTGGATCATCTCCATATCAGGAGGCCCACATTCAAACTACACCCGATTTGTGCTGCCCACTGACTTGGCGACATTCAGGCCTGGTACTGAAGATCATGAAGCCAGGCACCAATCTTTCAACATCTGTACTGACAGCAGATCTCTTACCTTTACAACATCTTCTCTCATTGCTCTTTACACTCTTTTCTTTTGATACTGCATGCATGAGCAGCCCTCATGTCCCTTTCACCTTCCTATTTAATTTAACACCACAGTTTCTTTTTTTACGTAACTGCTCCCTAGACAGTCATGCAACAATTAACTTGTTTGACGAGGCAATCATACAAGTGGGTTAGAAACACCTACTTAGATCGGAAATCATTCCACCATACAGGAATTTCATACTGTTCTACTGTTACCCGTAACACTGTGCATTTGGGCTTTCACCACAAGGATATCACCATCACACAAATATATCAGAAGCATTACTAATATATAAGGAATAAAAGGCTACAGAAAGACATATTATACCATAATATCTGTAAGAAAAGCTCAACAGCAAAGCTCCTTCTAACTGTAACCTATCTGATGCACCAGAATTGAAAGCATACATCACCATACATAAGGATCCACCTTCCTATGAAGCCGTAGAAAGCAGGTGCAGCTGTGAATGAATTCCACTACATGCCATTAAGCAGCAAGTCTTGTTATAAAGGTTTTGCAAAAGTAAGCTTATAAAAAGGCTTCTGTTATATCGATAGTGTTTGACTAGTGTGAAAACTATAGGCACTGCCTCAGTTCAGCAAGTAACAAGCTAAAAAGGGGATTCACACTTGAATTACGTACACGGTAAGTAACAAAAGTTTCTTCACAAGCTGTAATCAGAAAGCCTGTAAATACAATTTTTTGTTTACTGAATCTAGTTCAGCATTTGACAGGAGAATCTGACAGACAACCTTCATCCAAAATATAAAAAAAAACAGATGCATGATACTGCATGTGGTCAGAATCTGAGGCGGGGAAGCAGAGGAAGACTATTTATTCCATAAAAAAGAAGAGATGATGTTTGCTAAGGAAGGTCTCATTCAGTTTCCTCTTTAACACTATTAACGGGTTTCAAAATACAAAACTACTGACAGCGCTACAGGCCAACAAGCCAGACGAGCACCATACTGGTCACGTGGCTGATATTCCTTGCAAGCCTCACATGAAAGAACTTCAGGCTGTTTGAAGTAGTTAATTTTCACCCGTGAGAACATAAATAATTTTAGCCAATCCGTTCTCTCTTAACAATTTAGCAGAGACCAAACAGAATCTGTATTTATTTTTCCAGAGCATTTTAGTTGTAACTTTGAAGAAATCCAACATAATCGCTCATCTAATAAACAAGACAACAAGTAACGTACCAGATGCTACTACTCATGTTTATTGACATCTCAGGAATGCACTATTAGTTTAAGCCAACACTCAAAAAATAAGTCTGAAAACAACACAGATTTTGTTTGCATTACAGGCTTTTTAGCTGTCAGGGCCCAGTATTCTTTTCTCAAGGGCTCTGAACAAGTTAAGATCATTTTCCCATGTTTCCTACACCTGGTGTTAATACAAATAATATGCTATATAATATGCTTAATTAGGAGAATATATAAAGAAAAAAAAAACTCCATTTATACCCTCAATGCTTTGGAATCACCAAACATCAAAAGGAGCAAGAACCTGTTTCTTATTTATCAAGTCTTTAAATATAGTGTTCTGGCACAGCTAGATAAACTAAGACCATTCCTGAGAACAGGACGTATGGTTTATAATTAAAGAAAACACTGAAAAAGTAGTTACAACTCACTCCGTGGTTCTTGAGATATAGTTAAATATAAAGACATCAAAGAACAGAAGTGCAGAGCATCTAAAGGTCAACAACAGAATTTCTTCTGTTTCCACTTAAATACCAAAAAATGTGTTAAGTAAAATGACAGGATATATACCAAGCAGATACATAAAAGAGAAACATAAAACATTGAGAAAGATACTATTTTACTTCAGGACTTAAGTCCAAACTCACATTCCGCTTCTGACATACTCAGCAGCTCTAATAACACTGAAAGCAGAAAGTTCTTGACACAGCTTTCCCAGTTGATACACAGAAACCCACACTTAGCATTTACTTGCTCATACTTCAAGATGTGCAAACCCAAGAAAACAAACACAGACCTGCACCGTTCTAACTGAAAGTTAAGCTTAAGTTTCTAACACTGATGGCCAGTAACTAGACATACTGAATGTTCTGCCCGATTTTGATCTAGGCCCATTCACACACAGACGATGCTCTTCTAAAACACCAGTATTTGACAAAACCGTGACTTCCAAGTTCAGATACAGTTACGGTTTCGGGAATGCGACAAGATTTCAGTTTACCTGGGGGACCTGTCCCCACACCAAGCACCTTTATCCTGACTGAAATAGAGAGTGGAGGAACTAGGAACGGATTTTTTTCTCCACACAAGGCACGCCTAGTGGGCCTTAGTAAAAATCACGCTAAGGGCTGTATTACCTCACCTGACAGCTTTTATCCCACTTCCACCTTCGCGGGCACGCGCAGCTACACCGGTCAGACAAGACTCAGGGAAAGACTCTCTCGCTCTCAAGAGTTAAAACTCCGGGGAAACAGCCGAACGGCGCGGCGGGACCCGCGGGGGAGGCCAGACGACGCCCGCCCAGAGGGCCCAGGAGCCCG
>NW_010523535.1:797-1417 GCF_000687285.1 Phaethon lepturus | reverse complement strand
CTCAGCCCAGCTTCACCCAGGGGCCGGGAGCATCCCCCACGTCCTCGCTGCCCTCCGTGGGAGGAAGGAGAAGGGCTGACCCCGCACAGCGCTGTGCTGCCCGGGGCTGGGTGCCAGCGCGGGTGCGTCCTCCTGGGGAGGTTCCGAGGGAACACTGAGGCGCAGCTGATTTTAGGAGGAAAGCGGTTTTCACTTTGCTTCAATTTCTCCTTAAATTCCCCCTCGTCCACAGCAGAGCAGGACGATTGCCAAGGGCAGAGCAGCAGCTGACCAGTGAACAGGACACCAGCCGGGGACACTAAACCTCCTGACCCCTTCCCCGACAAAGGCGAACGCCGGCGCGACCGCTCCCACCTCACGCAAAAACGGCCGGGTTCCTCTCATCGCTCCGGGGGCTCGCAAATCGACCCTGTGCTTATATTAAGTTTTTAATAAAAAAATGAGCTCGCATGTCACTGTGCAACCGACCTTCTCACGGCCGAGGAGAACATTTTGTCCGCCGGCGGCAGCTGGTCCTGCTCGCTGTTTTATTGCTCTCCATCCCTCCTCCGCTCCCAGGCTTCTGCGGCGGCGGCAGGAGCGAGGAGCTTTGCAGAAATACACCCCCCCCCAATAATTTT
>NW_010523535.1:397-766 GCF_000687285.1 Phaethon lepturus | reverse complement strand
CTTTTTTTTTTTTTTTTTTTTAACAGAGCAAAGCATGAACTCAGAAACTAAACATTTTGATTGGGTTCCTGCCACGACTAAAGCAGCGATAAGGAATGCAGCTCGGCTGAAACACGCTGGCTCCCAGCTTTATTTTAGAAGCTCAGAAGAGATTTTCCAGAGACCTTTTCAATTTTGCGAGGACGTTTCTGGGCAATTAAATGATTAGCGAACTTCGCCTGGTCTTAAGATACAAAACTCATCGAAGGAGACGAGAGTCAGGCCTGATATTTAGTAGGGCTGCAAAAATCGAGTCTATCTGATCCCGAGTATTAAAAAACACCAAGGCCTGGGGAATAGACTGCTGCTTTCAGTTTACTTAATTAATTT
>NW_010523535.1:0-286 GCF_000687285.1 Phaethon lepturus | reverse complement strand
CAAAATCCCCAGGAAAAAGAAGGGGAGGGGAGGGCTCCTGCCACAGAAAAGCTAACTCGGACCCTCAGAAATTCAGCGTACGTGGAAAAATACATCCCGCCGTCGTTGCTTTCCTTTAGTGCTCAGGGTTTAGCGCTCTGTGAAAATAAGTATTTTGGAGCGGGTTTTGGGCAGCTCACAAGCACCCATGTCGCTTTGTTAACTGCTGGTAACGGCAATATCTTGCAAAGCCAGGTTGCAATGCAGTTCGTTCTTAAAAAGAGAGAGAGATCAGAATGCTCACAGG
>NW_010523534.1:26356-29001 GCF_000687285.1 Phaethon lepturus | reverse complement strand
GCTTCTGATACTTAGGGAGCGGGCGTAACTGAATCGGATTAACTCGTTATTAAATCAGTTGAATGTTATTAATGTCATGTTCTTGCATATTTAGGGAAATAATTCTAGACTTCTGCAGTTAAAGTTGCAACCACTCTTGACACCTCTTAGGCACGTACCTGAAATATTTCAGGTTCCCGACGTTTGACTTCTACGCGATTTGCATGCAGACATCCCCGTCCAGTTGTAAGTATTGCTTGCTCTGGCACAAAAGCAGGGGCACCCCTTTAAAGCAGTGACATGGATACGTACGCAGAGGCAAAAGGATGACATGGAAAAAAAACTGCCGAGGGAACACCTGGGCAGCACAGATAAGTTCAGTGAACAAATCAGCGTGTTAGAGCTGGCCACTGCACAGACTAGACCCACCACTTCTAGCACTGAAATAGCTTTTCTTCCATTGCAAATGTTAAAGGCATATGCTGCCAGAAATGAGGCTTTATCATTGCCTGCTAGTGCTGCTCCACACTGAATGTCTCTTAATTTACACCGCTTCAGCTCCTCGCTTGAAGACGCTATCCCCTTCAAAAAGGAGAAGTGGTGATCGGTCCTCTGCTAACTGTTCAGAGCTGAGATTGGTTCCAGTCTTTAAAACACAGCCAGCTGTGTTCCGCTCGAGTTTGCTCATTTGGAAAGCAAAAAGCAATGTCAACGCCTGTGGAATATGAGGACCTCCAAGCCCTGCATCTGCGAGTCATCGTCAGCCATGAAAGCAATGCTTCTCACACACCTCGAACAATGTGCGAAGCGTGTAATGAACGGCATCACACAACAAAAATCGTATCACATCAGGGAATGGACTGCCTGGGGACAGTTTACACTTTGTTAGTGTCTAGCAGAGTTATTACAATGACTGTCAAGGAAACCATGATCGTGCTGAGGTTCTCTCTGTACAAAACCACAGGAAGAAGTTCCTACTCAATTACTATTTTTAGAAAAGAGCGCTAATAAATATGAGTGCTCCTAACTGAAAAATCACTATCCCTTTCTCATAATTTCCTCCAGCTTTAACGAGAGTGAATTCAAGGAACAAATCTGCATATTAGAAACAGCAGTAGCTCACACTAGATTAATATTTTGTAGTATTTGGAAGTCTTTTTTAAGTTTGTAAAAATTAAAGACATGGCTTGCCAGCAGTGATGGCTTGTCATCAGCTGAAATCTTCCACGCAAGGTTCTTGCTTCTGGTCAATTGACTTTATAACCTTGTAATTCTACTTTTCATTTAGCAGCCAAAGTCATGGAAACCTTTGCAAGACTAGTGAAAAGCACATTTGCCAACATTACAAAACTCTCACAACCTGTTTTTGTGAAGATCCAGCACCACCACACACTGTATCAATAACATGGTGTGATCCTCTTGCAGGAAGATGTGCCTGTTTTCTTTTTGAAACCTGCCCTGTGATATCCCAGGTGCTTACTGGGTACCATTATGGTTTTATCAACTAAGTCTACAGTAATTCACCTTTGGGGAAGGGAATTTTATCTTCAGCAAGGTGCCCAAACTATTCCCTCTTTTGTCAAGAAGGCAGAGAGACTATAGAGAGGCTAGCAGAGGCTGCTTAAGGAGACAGCAAATAAAGTCAGGACTTGCTGAGGACTGGAGATGATTCCTCTTCATGCCCCAGTGTGCACTGGATGAGGAACCAGCACAGCTGGAGGGAGGGGTGTGAAAAGAGCCTCAGCTGATGATGGCCCATAACAGAAGAATCAGGTTCACTGTTTTCTTTCAAACCCTGAAGCAGAATCCAGGATTCTCACATCTAAACCTTCACCTGGCTGACTTTGCAGCAAGTACCTGTGCAACATCTGGATAGTGTTGCACCTTTCTTCTTTCTAAGTCTAGCCCCTAAAGACAAAAAGATACCTGTGACATGTAGAGGATGTCTGTGTGGTACTGAGACAGGATACTGACAGTACCCTTTCAGCGTGAGAGGACAGCTTACCATTTCCTCTATTTCACTGTACCTTTTTTAAAAAGGGAAAACATTCAAAAGATTTTTTTACAATTCAGATTTGCAAGAAAATGAAGTTAACACTTCCCTCACAATCTTAGTCTTGGCCTTTTATGCAGATTTAGTCTTCATTCCCTCCTTTACTCATTCTGTATAACACCCTACACATGGCTCACGTTGGTTTGTGTGCAATGCCTTTAAAACAGCTACTGAAGTCCCACTACCAAGCAGCTGCCTTGACTTTTGCAGTAAAAAGCTCTTGGCTTCTACCTGGAAGACATGAAAACCAGCCACACAGACTGCCCTGTGTGACAGCCCTGGCATGGTTGATTTAGAAGAAAATCAGCATAAGTAATGGGAAGCACAAAAGTTTTAAGCAGACAGCAAAAACCCATATTGCACAGGTTAGTACAGTTTCGGGAGCAATTCAGGTAGTTAGCAAACCATGGCACTGAGCCGTTCACAAATAAGCTGTGTGAGCACTTAACCTTGCTCAGCCCATCACTGTGTGTTTGCATCAAAAGATATCTGTTCAATAACTGCAGACCTTCCAAGCAGTCCTTTGAGCTCAGCAGCAAGTGAGAGCTTCTCTGATTGTCACCAGGGAAACTATGGACCCATTCTGCATGTGGTCAGCCTTCCAGAGATGACG
>NW_010523534.1:305-26325 GCF_000687285.1 Phaethon lepturus | reverse complement strand
GGGAAAGACATCTCAAGTCTGATTTCCCTAGCTAAAAATTGCATTACTGGTGCATAAGAAAGGGTAAGTTCCTAACTCTTATAGGCTTCTGATGCTATGGCTGGCTCAGTTGGCAAAAATATTGTCAAGTTTTCTTAAGCTTTGAGTTGAAACACATTTTTTTATTTGATCTGTGTTATATGATTTAAACCTGATTAAATCTAACATCTTGAGGAAAAGTCTAAAAATAGATGAGATCATGTTCTCTCCTTTGGTAGATATCTGGAGAAAGTAGTAAAATGCAATAAATTGGGACCAGTTTAACTATTAGTTCAAAAACGTCATAAATCGTGAGATTTTTTTGAAACTCAGTCACTTTTGAGTTTAATCAGAATGTGTTTGAAAAAAGTAACAATAATGATAACATTCCTAGTGGTGGAATGGCAAATTAATTTTTCATTAAATGATAAATAATCAACATCACTATTAAAAGGAAAGGAAAGGAATGTGCTAGTTTTGAAGTCAATAGGAAATACTTCTGTGATAAGAAGATCAAAGATGGCATGGTCTAATTAAAACAGAAAATGCTGCATGAATATCAAAGGGATACCTACAGCTCAGATAGACATTGTCAGGTAGTACAGACACCTGAATTCTTCTAGCATCATCTTTGCCTCCACCAGCCCCAAATTCTGTACTTTGAAATGGACTGCATGGAAAATCAAATGCAAAGCTGGGAACTGAACCTAGTTTTAGCATCAGAACTCCTCCTAAAGAGTTTAAAAGTTTCTCTGATGTTGTATCAGTCTGTTGGTAAACTGAGAAACTCAAGACTGAACTAAAAGTAGTAGTATTAGAGCTAGCTAAAAATTGTTCTTTAATCTTAAATTCTGTCCTTGTTTTCCGTCTTCTCCCTTTCCACACCCAGAAGCTTCCCCTGGGTACAGAGGAAGCTACATGGCTTCCGTACAACAGAAATGTCACACAACAGAAGGCTGAATTCCTGATTAACAGCAGCTCCTTTCACTTTAACCACAACTATTTAAGCCAAGTAGTAAAGCAAAAAGAGAAATCAATAGTCAAATTGTGCCTCTGTTTCAGATGGATACACTACTGACGATATCGAATTTTACTGGAATGGAGGAGAGTCTGCAGTAACGGGAGTTAATAACATCGAGCTCCCACAATTTTCTATTGTTGATTACAAGATGGTATCAAAGAGAGTGGAATTTACAACAGGTAAGCACTGGCTAGTTAAAAAAGGTCCCCCCAACTTTCCCCCAGCCAGGAATACCAGTGTCTAACTTTTGTATGGCATTAGTCATTATATGACTTCTTTCTTTCAGGAGCATACCCTCGATTATCACTTAGCTTCCGGCTTAAAAGAAACATTGGATACTTCATTTTGCAAACCTATATGCCTTCCACACTGATCACAATCCTGTCGTGGGTATCTTTTTGGATCAATTATGACGCCTCTGCAGCCAGAGTTGCTCTAGGTAACTTCTTTTCAAAATCACTGAACTACATAGATACTTGTTGCCTTTGAACACAGTAGCACCAAATCCATACAGCTGATTGCAGCAGCACTAGCTGTGACCTGACACATGCAGAGTAGGGTTTTCGTTGTCAGGAAGGCAGGAGGGTGTCACCTTGCCTACATCTGAAGCTCTTGCTCTGCAGTTAGGCTGGGATCCTGACTGACTTCCAGTGGCCATAATAGTCTTTGAATCAGGCCAGAAGTATCTCGCTTCCAAACTGAAGCGTAAAGGTCTAATTCAGGTTTCTAAGGGTATCTACATCCTGCTGCATCAATATTTTGTTGATGTTAAAAAGCATCCTCTCAGGCCAGATATGTGGCTGGAATGAATATACAAGATCCTACTTGAATATACAAGATCAGTGGAGATATACCAGCTTACATCACATAAGCCTGTTTTACCTACATAGTTGCTTATTTCCCATACCGTGTTCTTTCCTACAACTTGCCATAAGAACCAATATCTTCTGCCACCACATGCCCTTTAGGGCAGATATGCTTTTCAAATGCCAGAAAGCCTTTTTGTCCCACCTCTGTTTTGTCCCACCTCTCTGTAAATTCAACTCATCATACCTGTGCCTAGAGCTATTATCTAGATGCATTAACGACCCGTGATTATAGCAGGCTAAAAAATAATTTCATCGAGCTAAAATAAAACAAAAACAAAAAAAAAAGGAAAGAAAGAATCCTGCAGTGATGGATAACGTGACAAGATGGGAATGCTTTACTTCCAAGAACCCCTTTAACAAGCAAAGCTGTTTTGGCACAAGTGTATCACCTTTTCTTCACCAAAGGCCATCATTTGATGATAAAGTTCCTCTTGCACCTTTCAGTCCTCTGTTTTGAGTCAAAAGCTAGATACTTATTCCAGCTCCCCGGAGCAATGCAAGCCACCTTCTGGGGTCAAGCAGTGCTACTGCTCTAAATAAATCGAGAAGCATTTCCTCACACAGAAAGAACAGCGATCAACTCTTTGCTATCCGGGTCAGCTAAAAACACATTCCCTAACAGCGTTATTGTAAAAATTAAGGAAAGATGTACCAAGATAACCTGAAATTTTGAAGGCTATTTTGCTGACTTTCTGTTGCCAAGGCATCTTCTTTCCCATTCCTGCAAAACGCATTCCCTTGGCTGTAAAGAATCTGATCACATAATAATTAAGCCACCGGCATGAAAAGTGCATGGTAGCTGGGCAATGCTGCCATTACACCTTTCACACTCAAATCTCCTTCTCTGTCTTGTTAGTCAATGCCCTTTTCTTCCTTTTGCAGGAATCACAACTGTGCTGACCATGACCACCATCAGCACACACCTCAGGGAGACTTTGCCAAAGATTCCCTACGTCAAGGCAATAGATATTTACCTGATGGGATGCTTTGTGTTTGTGTTCCTGGCCTTGCTGGAATATGCCTTTGTAAACTATATATTCTTTGGGAAAGGGCCCCAACGTCAAAAAAAGGCAGCAGGAAGGGAAGGACGTGCAACAGGCGAGAAGAGCAGACTGGAAACTAATAGAGTCCAGGTAAAATGTTCAAGCTGACTTTTCAAACGTTATTTCTGCTGTGATAATGTTGATGTATATGGTGTTAGAGATAAATGCAGTTTGAACACATATGCAAAAGCATGTAAGATTGTTTAGAGCAAAATCGTATTTTAAGGAGATTACAGCAATATATAGTTTGTTCCATCTTCAACTGAAAACAGAGTAAGAAACTACAGAAAATGCAAATGAATATTCAGAACAAGAATTTCTTTGCAGAACAGAAGAAATACAAGGGGTACAAGGAATTTAAATATTTACCATTTCAACTCTGTATTTTTTTGCTATAGAAGGTGGTATAGAATGAATGTTTATTATACAGTTCCTCTTCACATACAGAAACTTCACCAAAACTAGAAAGAAAAGACAGACACTGTTGCTGCAGTGAGTCTTGAATGAAGCCCGCACCGCTGAGCTTTCAGGAACACAAGGAGGATGCTGCTAGATTATAACAGCTTTCACAGGTGTTAGGATTTTTCCCTCAGGCTAAATTCAAGCAGACCACAGCTACACCCTCTTAAAAAAAAAAAAAAAAAAAGCCAGACAAACTCCAGGAAGTAAGACTATGGGCATTTTTTACAGGGAAAAGTTTAATGTAGCAGCATATCACTGAGCACTTGCAAACTTCCACAAACTATTCCAGGTTTTCAGAAATAAACACTTCCCTCAGGTGTATTTGGCTCAGTCTGACTCAGAGGAAAATACATACACTAATGAGCCAAAAACTTTATTCTGCTCTCTGCTTTTCATACAATATATTATATTCAAGTATTAATGAGGCCTTACCCAGGCTGCCCTATCGACTTCGGTGCTGTTGTGGCCTAAGGTGATAACATTTGGACAAAACTGTATTTGAATCCTCTGTTCAGCTTGAAGCATGAGAGAATAAAACTCTAACAGGTAAGACATTAGCTTGATGGATGGTTGCAACTTCACATACATGTTCAGAAGCTCTGTGATATTTTATTAGTTTTAGAGTTGTGTGTCTTGTGTCCCAGCAGCCACACCGCTACGGCGAAGCTGCGACATCATTAACAGAGTCATCATGCTCTCAGTCCCAGTGAACTCATGAGCCCGTTAAAAGTCCTTACCCACATCCACCTCCTTTCCCAGCATGTAGGAGATGCTTTACTACAGTGAGTGCACAAATTCAGTTCAGGCTTGCAGCAGTCTCCAAGGTCCCACAAAGTATTGTCCTCCACAGAGCAGAGGAGACAAGCCACCCTGTTACGGATTGTTGTGGGCAGGTATTGTCTATCCAATTCTATGGAAGATAAGGAAGGGAAAAAAAAAACACAACAAAAAAACCCCAACAAAACCCACAAACTGGGACCAGCCACCACAACAGCTCCTGAGCTAACCCAGCCTAGGGGAGAACAACAGCAAGGGTTCATGATGAAGAGGGAAGCAACATTTCTTCAGAGGTCAGCCTTGGCTATATGGGCCCCAGTGCACTGAACTGAGTGAAGAATGAGAAATTGTAAAGGATAAGAGTGCAGGTAAGCTCTTTTTCCTACATATTTGGAGAGTTTAACTGACAAAAAGCCTTAACTCATGACTAAAAGCTTTTGTCTAAATGTTACGCTGGCAAGGATTACACTGAGACCAGACCATCAGAATGGGGTGGAAATTATTTACAACCACACTTGAACTTTTCAGAGCACCACATGCATACACCAGCATTTTTCTGCCAGAAAATGTAAGGCATAGATGTTTTGTACCCAGATTTGTAAGCGTTCACACTTTAGACTGCAATTCCATTCTGAGACTGAGAATGCTGTAGGTGAACAGACTGCTTTCTGCCTGGACAGTGCTGGTTTGTGATTTTAAATATATATACATATACGCACATACACATAGACACACACACATTAATGGATATCAATAGGTTTTGTTATCCCACTGGAGATACATCGATGTGAGACCTTGTGAGCACTCATTTTACTCAGCGTGGAAATGCTGACATTAGCAGGAAGAATGCAGATGACCGGAACAGTCAGACTGTGTGATCTCTAGTGCAGACAGCTCTCAGGCCCTCTCCAAAATCTTTTGCTATTATGCACTGGTATTATGATGGTCTGTACCAGAGCAGGGGAAAGTTGTTTCAAGCACAAAAGTAGTACAGCTGTAAGTATGTACAGCTGTAGGATACTTTTTTCCCTTTTACTCTTGACCCATACCATTTATCCATACAGGGACCAAAACCGAGTAGAACATATGTAACAGTGCTTCCTCTCTTTGTGCCAGGGGAAGATATTGCTCATTCCCATCTGACATACAACCTCCACTACTAAAAGAGTTCAACTTCCTTCACCAGATAACAAAAGCATTAGACATGTGAGCAACGCTCTGCAAACTGACCGTGATACTAACACAGCATAGAGAAGACCAGCTGGAAAATGAAACTATCCTGCTGTTTCATATGTGGCTGTTCCTCGCTCTACAGACTGAAGAAAGTGGAAATGAGGCCTCTCCAGTTTCACAATCTATGCCATTTTAATTTTTATTACACAAAAAATATAAATTTGTAGAAAACAATCTTGCTGTTCTTTTGAATAAAGCATAAACACTGCTTATATCTCCTTGTCTGTTTGTCGAAGCTAGATGTCACTGAGGAAACCACCATAATTATGGATAAATAGGACAAACCACCCAGCAAGAAAATAATGGTCCATGCATGCAACTGCTTCTGTTTCCCCAGTATCACATCTTCCTTTCAAACCTTCTGTGAACAAAAAAAACACCTGGGATGGAAAGCCAGAGACCAGCCACAGACTCCAAGGAAAACACACAATTTTCCAGTACAGTGGCTACTGGAAGGAGAAAAAGGAGTGAGCACACAACCATACCACTAGCTCACCTGAATAAGTTTATCCCTGCTGAGCGTAACCTGTTTCTTTGCAGATCAGATTGTGATACCACTACTGCATTGTTCTGACAAGACAGCTTGTATGTAACATGGCCCTTTCATCTTAAGAGAAAGAAAAGATGTTTCTGCATTGAGACAAAACAAAAGTTCTTCCCATTTAACTCCCAACAGTTAAGGTAAAAAAAGTAGGTAGGTAAAAACCTATTCCAGACAGCACTAAGCATTTGAGACCCATCCTCTGTCAAGGAATGCCAACATGTTCTTTCCATAGAGATGACTGACTACTTTTTATGTGGCCAACACAGGACTGTTGCTTTGAAGGGTTTTTTTATTACTTTAACTATTTTACGCTTACAGTATCATTTAGATGCCCCTAAGCAGGAAGCTCATTTTCTAAGTAAACTCACAATCCAGATTTTTATTTCTTTTTACAATGTTTCCTGAGCATACATCAAGGCTTTTCCATCATTGATGAAGATTCATATAGATGTACCTGTGTTGATTTAGGGTTTAGGTGATTCCAGTGCAAAGAATTAAAAATCTATAAAGTTAATGTAGATACAAACTCAATATAGATACAAACATCATTACAAGAAGCTTCACCACATATAACCATCTGAAGAATATCTGAACTTTGATAATTATACCAGATGACTAACACAATGTCAGTTTTAGATGCTTTGACATCCTTCTTACATATTCTTCATGTTATGTTCAAAAGACAAAAAAACCCACCAATTCTTCTTTGGCTTTCTACAACTTTAGGAAAAATTTATGCATAGTACAAATAAGGCAAAGTGTATATGTTCATGCAAACACACATTTAAGCTCAGAATATCTGTTAAGCAAGAAATCCTGTTTCCATCTGAGCAATGGTCGGTTTATGTAATAAGATTTAGGGCATTCCAGTTAAAGAACAAGGTGGTATTTGAAAGAATATGTGGGTTCTATCAGAGCAAGGAAGAAGTACACTGGGCTTGATATGGCTCATCTTTCCTATCTAAGGAGGTGTCGTGGTTTAGCCCCAGCCAGCAACCAAGCCCCACGCAGCTGCTCGCTCACTCCCCCACGGTGGGACGGGGGAGAGAATCGTAATAGTAAAAGTGAGGAAACTCGTGGTTTGAGATAAAGACAGTTTAACAGGTAAAGCAAAAGCCGCGCATGCAAGCAAAGCAAAACAAGGAATTCGTTCACCACTCCCCATGGGCAGGCAGGTGCTCAGCCATCTCCAGGGAAGCAGGGCTCAATCACCCGCAATGGTTTCTTGGGAAGACAGACGCCATAACTCCGAACGTCCCTCCACCCCTTCCTTCTTCTTCGTCCCAGCTTTATATACCGAGCATGACATTATATGGTATGGAATATCTCTTTGGCCAGCCTGGGTCAGCTGTCCCGGCTGTGTCCCCTCCCAGCTCCCCGTGCACCCCCAGCCTGCTCGCTGCAGCCCAGCACGAGAAGCTGGACTGTCCTTGACTACTTAGCAACAACTCAAAACATCAGCACTTTATCAACTTTTTCTCATCCCAAATCCAAAACACAGCCTCACGCTAGCTTCTATGAAGAAAATTAACTCTACCCTGGCTGAAACCAGGACAGGAGGGGACTGAGATACTCTACTCCTAAGCAGGCAGCCAGCTAGCAGGCCAGAAAACTGGGCAGACGGAGCCTTGTCTCTTCTACCCCCATTTTTTGTCATGCCGTCTGATGCAAATGTGTCAAAGACTGTGTACAACTGCAGTACACACCTGACGCGGGGAAAGAGCCTTATCACTGAGACATGGGGTGCAATGAATCAAAGCCTGCTGACCATTTCTGCTGCACAGGCTTCCTCCAGCACAGGACCAACAGCAAGCCCCAGGTAACCTTGAATTAAGTAAGGGAGAAAAGATTTTAAGAGACAAAATTTACAGCATCTACTGTGCGCATATTTCCTGTTAACTCCTTCTAACATTAATATAAACAAAACTAATAACAAGCCAAATTACAAGGAATTTGCACATTTTTCAGATTCCTACGGGAATTTGTAGAATTCCTATGCTTCAGTTACAAAGCCTCAGCTGCACGAGTTTTAAGAATGTTTTTGAGTGAACTTCAATAAATTCTAAAAGGGTTTTTAACGATGTGCGAAATTAACTATTAGTCCAGCTTCATGTCACACAAGCAGAGAATTTGACCCAGGTGCATAAGAAGAGCTTTTATACTTCTCTGAGTTAATTTATCCAAGATCAGTGTAAGGCCCTTTGCTCTGAATTGCAAAGACTGCAATTCAAAAGCTGAATTGCTTCATGATGTATACAAATCAACGCACCTAAAATGATTTAAATAAAACTAATTTTAAAATACAACAGGTGCATTCATAACACTTAAAGTGGGAATTCATATGCTGCTTGGCTTATAATAAACTGTCAGGGCATATTATTTTAAGAAACATGCCTATGAATCACTTTATATCGTAGGCAGTTATGAGTTGTCTTCACAAAAGAGAAGCCATAATAACTGCTTAATGATGCGTGCACCACTGTTACTACTATTCTAAGACTGAAGTAAATTAGCTTAAACATTAGATTATGTAATCAAAGACAGCTCAAAGAGCTATTTTGTAAAACTGGGAAGAAAAGGTTGACCTATCAAAACTTCTGAGAATTAAAAAAAATTCTCTCTTTACCTGGAGACAACTCTGAGATCATTGCTTTTTCCACAGAAAATGTCAGAACTTAGGAGTAGTGAATAGTCCCATAGTTATAGCAGTCCTCTGGAGAGTAGGAAACCCTAGCTTAGATCTTCCTTCTGCTTAAATTTGAAGAATTGACCTAAAAAGTACAACCTGGGTAGCCCATACCTCAAGACTGAAAACACCATGCTGATTTGCGACCATCTGACCTCTCTAACCCAGAATTTGTGAGCTTTTTCCAGCAAAACAGTGGTGGGACGTGGAACGTTCCCACTGAATGCTCATTTCAGCGTGTACAGAATCAGTTGCTAAACCTGACTAGAGCATTTTCTATCTGTGGTGACTTGTTATTCCATTTAGAAGACTTTTTTCCCCACAGCTCTCCTGGGTGGCTTTTGTACAAATATCCCCTTCACTTCTTTGTTTTCAGTTAGTGAGTGAGTAGTCTGGCGCAGTGCAAATACACCAGCAGTCATCACACATTTTCTCCTTCTAGTGACAGGAAGGAACATCTTCCACACTGCCAGGTGGAACAGAGACTTTCTCTGGCTTCCAGCTTTCCTCTGCGGCAACCCCCAGAGACTGGATTTCCTGTGCTCTGCTTGGAGTTTTTCTCAAACATACTTCAAGCCTGCTGTAGATTATTACACCATTTCCTAGCTCTGCTATGTCCTGCTAAAAATGTAAAGCTCAGGGTGCGAACAAAGCGTTGCATATCACTGGTACTTCACAAGACTAGATATTATCAATAAATAATTTTTTTTCCCCTTGGTATAAAGGCATCCCCAGGCAGCTGTGGTATAGACTGCAATATATTTGGGGTAGGTCCAAGGCCACAGTTTACAAAAAACAATTTTAATACTCAAGCCTCAAGGCAAAGTCTTTGAAGTTTCATGTAAGAGGTCTGTGTCCTGATGTGTATTTCCTTCATATGAGCTCCAGTGGATGTTTAAATATCTGGGAATTTGAAACGTCTAGGAAGTCTTTATGGAGAAGTCAGGAATCATCTTGGAAACATCAAAAAACTTTTCCTAAAAGAGGTTTTACTACAAACATGTAGAAAACGAAAGATGAGTGAAAAGGTAAACGCTTTGTAGTAACGCAGCCATTCATGGTTAATTACATTAATACATAAAAAAAGGCAATGATATTAAAATATTTTATATAAAAATATATATATTGTTTGCACCAGACGTACATAACGATTTCAGTTTCCAGTTCTTTACTCGGGTACTTAAAACAGTGCCCTGAATAACTACCAGCACAACTAAAGTAAGTGATAACAACTGCTTCTGGTACTGACATATAAAAATGCAACTGAATGCTAGGTTTCATTGAGTAAAATGGATTATTCTACCTATACATGAACAAGTTAATGGTATGCTGTGGCAAGCAGGGATTTCCATCTCTGCAATACAGTAATTCTCCAGAAGTAATTCTCATCACAAGCATATTACAATAACTGATAAAATGCATAAGTACCTATGTGTTCTTCATATGATGAAATCATTGTTACAAAACTGTTCTTGAAACAGCACTGTATAAAATTGACAGACACAGCAACTTTTTTTTTTTTTTTCATCTTGAGTACATGAAAGTTTAGGGTGTCAGGTCACCAGACATTGAAACTCAGTATTTCATAAAGACCACCATCCAAGTTAAAGATAAAATTAGAAAACTCTTACTTTACAGGGGATGAGATAACTAGCTGAATGAAAAGGTCCCAGACCAAAGAGCTGGGTCAGAATGGAAGATATTTAGGTGCCTAACAGATAACTTTACACCAGTCAGGAAAGTGTATTTTCACTTCTGTTGATCCTATACAAGACTGTCGCTGCAGCCCCAGGAGCACCTTGGCACTAGAGCCAGAAGGTACCTGTCCATTTGGGAGACACCTTGGGCTGGCTGAGGAACTGGTCTAATTCACATTTCTTTCTTGACACAGGTTGATCCCCATGGAAACATGCTGCTTAGATCACTTGAAATACGAAACGACGTCAGCAGCTCAGACGTGTTCACGAGCCTTCGCGACGCCCGAGCCACCACGTACACATACGACAGTGCCAACCTGCAGTACAGAAGAGCCACTTCCAGCAGAGACCTCTACAGTAGGAGTGGTCTGGACAGGCACAGGCTTCATAAAAAAGGACACTTACGAAGAAGGGCATCCCAGATCAAAGTCAAAATCCCTGATTTGACTGATGTTAATTTGATAGACAAGTGGTCCAGAATGGTCTTTCCCATCACGTTTATTCTTTTCAATGTTGTTTACTGGCTGTATTATGTCCACTAATTGATGCAATAATGTTACTATAGACTAACATAATTAGACTTGTTTCTTTTCCTTCTCAATTTTCTTAACTCTGAAGAACTGCAGTAGCCATGTTACATGTTCAAGGTAAGATACCCAGCCATTGAATACTTTTAGGTTTAAGCTTTCAAAAAGAACCCCAACAAACCAGCCTCGCCACATTCACATCAGAATAGTGCAGATCTGCCCTTAAAGAGCATCTTCAGCAAAAGTGCTATTCCTCAATTTTTACGAAGAGTTTGTGCCTCACCCATGATCTTTCTGTACCTGCTTTTATCTTTTTTTTTTTTTAAGTGGAATAAAAATTAGTCTCACTGTGTTTCTTACCACATATCGGCAGCCCACAGCAGCATGCTTCCAAACAAGACAGTAAAAGAACTCAAAGTAGTAGTCATGTCACAGTCTTTCAGCATTTAAAGAGTGTAATGAAATTCGAAATATTGCAACTATTACATCACGCATCATTTCAAAGTTAATAGTTATACTAGGAAGTATTTCCATAGTGTCTGTGAGAAGTAGTGCTCAAGGAGGTATAAGTCAATTCACATTTTTAGAGAGGCAGGGATCTTCAAAAGAAAGAAAGGGTAGCAGAGAGAAATCCCACTGAGTTACCTGCTTTTATCTCAGCTGATTGGATCTATCAGCTGATTGGATCTAACTGGAATTTTGTTATTTCCACAAAGTAGCAAAGTTGAAACTGATGAGAACAAGTGTGCCATCTGTAATTTCATATTAAAAAGTAGAAAAAGAACACGTGTTCATTCCTGGAAGCAATTCCTAAGGCATACCCCAGCCCAAGGGTGTCCACTTTTCTTGATTCCCAGATTTGCTGTGGCTGGTAATTGCAACACATTCTCCCAAAAGTCAGCAGATGTCTGGGAACAGATCTGAGGAGAGCCCTGCACACAGTTTCCCACAGATTTCCTTCCTCTGCTGAGGAACAGGACATACAAGTGAGTCTTACGGCATGCTGGTGATGTTGGGTGCACTGCTCCCGAGGAGCTGCCTCTCCCCACCCGGCTGCTTATCGCCTGACACAACTCCAGCCAAGGAGCCATCGGCAAAGTGCTAGCAAGCTGCACACAACTGAGGAGCAATAGGTCAGTCATCTCCTACCTGTATCAAATCCATTTTCCTTCTCTATTGCCATTTTTTTCCTAACAGTGTTCACACTGTTGCCTAACATAGCATTTTAATGAAATGGAACTAGTATCAGTTAAATTTTACTTTGTATTGTAAGCGTTTCATATTTTTAGGAGAGTCAAGATATACAAGCCAACAGAGTCTATGTACATACCGAGATGACTGTTACCAAGTGCCAGCTAGTACAGAAAGACAGACTGATCAGGACAGTAGGCAGCAATACCCCGAGTCAGGAGTTAGGAGAGAATACAAATGAGTGATGTGGAAAGCTGCTTCACCAGTTCTTTGTTGCCTGGCAGTAAGGTCAACTGATGACCTTATTGCCAGTTGACATTACAACATTTTAATCAGAACATAATAATAAATGAAACACTCCTACATGTTAATGGTTGTCACATCCTGCAAGACCTGGACCTCCTCACAGATCAGGACCTGCTGCCCCTTCCCTTTGCTTGTGTAGCAGGCTTCTGCAGAAAGAGTCTGGAATGATAAATGACCAAACAAGAAAGAGAACAGGTTTAATCTACTCATTAAAACAAAAACACAAGGCAGCAAAACAGTCATTTGACGTTGCTAATCTAGGGTGCTCCGTGAGACTATGAGTTTTTCCGTGGGGTCCAAAGTCCCAGTCTCATCCCAAGTTCAGTGGAGCACAAAGGTGGTGGTCTCAGCTGTCTTCTCTCTGCTACAATCTTTAACCTCCAGTCTATTAAAGAGTTGCACAATTTTACCAGATTAATCAGCCACTGGGTACAACCTGATGCGATTCAGGCTGAACATTAATTCAGTCAAATGGCTCTTCTGAATAGGCCATAACTTGTATGCCTATCCCCACCCTAAAACAACTCCAAATATTTTTGCAACATTTGCACCACATCGGCAACGAAAATAAGAACTGCCACACATCATCCCTCAAGGGACATTTTGATTAATTTTTTAGTTAAATTCAGCAATGTTTAGGTCAAGAATATTTTAGTGGCAACTAACAATAATACTTTAGTATCATAAAATAAACAGTACACAGAATATATGGAAGTTTTGCATGTTAAGCCAATTGAACTTTGTAACAGAAAAAAAAAGCCCCAGGAGGGAGACAGCAGTAGGGCCCTGTGTGCTGTCCATTCAAAACACACACCCCATTAAATGGTTTTGAATTCAAAGTGGCACCAGACTTTACAGAGAGAATAAGTCCATGAGCCAGGGAACTTTGCCAGCTTTGTGGTTATACACAGAAATAAATTCAAATAAAACAATACATTCTGCAGATGACACTCAAAGAAAACGAGACATTCTGTAGTGCAAAATACTCTGAGAAAAACGACTGGCAGTGGCCCATGTTTTTGCATTACCTGATTTCACAAGGATTCAAAGACAGACCACAGGTCAGTAATCTAACCCAGCTGTTCCAGTGGTGCGGAAACATTACAACCCCTCCTTACAGCTCCAGTGGACATTTAGGAAAAGCCAACACCCAACGTGATACTGAAACAAGAATTTAGGTAACAAAAAGGATCCGTTGCCTTCGATTATAAGGGCAAAGATCATCTTTACTGCTCTTCAGCATCTTTTCTTGTAGACTCCTAGCATCTGGATATACATAATTTCTAGTTTACGGGTCATCCCACCAGTTCGTGCACAGATGGTAGGCACATGGGCTAAGGGCAGTTACACTGCGCAGTTCCAAGGGAAAAAAAAAAAAATAAAGAAGAGTATGGAGCACAGGAAGGGCCATTAACAAACCAAGAGCGGTGCAAATGCAAAAAGCTCCTTCAGAACGGCTTTGCGTTCCAAAATAGCAGCCTCCACCCTTGCGCATCAGGAGTCCTTCAACGCGTGCCTCCCGTACAAACCCCAGCCCTGCCGCCGGTGCGGAACGGCACGCACCACAGCCTAGCTGCGTCGAGAGCTGGAAGCTGCAATCTGGAGCGAGGAAGCAGCTGCCAGCTCTTGGCACAAAGTTTTGCAGCAGGGGCCCGCAGCCGTACCGCATGCGGAGGCAAGAGCCTCTTCCTGCAGGCTGGCAACCTCTTAGCCCAGAGCCAGCATCTCCTGCCTCCCACTGAGCTCCTCTCCGCAGACTGAGCCACTAACTCTGGGAAAGAACACGGAACTTGGCGTACGAGCTGGCAAGGCACACTGGATTTAAACTAAAACCTCTTTCAAAGCCTCCAAAGAGAGTTAAAACCAAAACGTGGGAACAGGATGTATAACCGTAGCTACCACATTTTCCCTCTTTCAACTACTTTTAGAAAAAAAGCAGAAGAAAACATTTCTCACTTGAGAGCAATAGCTTGGCAGCGAGGAAAAGGCAGCGGTTACTAGAGAGAGGCACAGGACAGAAAAATGCAGCTATTTATGGGGTATCCATGTAGATTGCCATCTGGAGCTAGGAACTGGTGAGTATGAAAGAAACACAACCTCTTCCCATCATAGTTTGGAGTCATTTGGCTGGCTTTAAGCAATAAAGGTGAGTAACGCTGTAATGCTAAACTCCATCACTGGTGTATTTTAGTAGTTAGTTTGCCTGCCCGTAGGAACCAGATTTCAAGCTCAGCATAGATAAAGACCTATTACTAATTAGGTTTCAAGTAAACTGCCTTACAATTTGTGCCGCTGTTTCATGAACTTCGTGTGTTTGAATAGATTATTTAAAGAAACTTGCACTGGAAGTCCTTTTTAGCTAGGTTTCCCAGAGCTTTGAGCTTCTACTGTCTGTGTGTGTGTGTTCGTCTATGCAGGGGCCTCCCAATAACATTTGAATGCATCGGCAATTTCAAGATAACAGAGCAGTAAGGATCTGTGAGGTAATACATTCTTACAAGTTTCAACAAAGCAGCTTAGCTGGGCAGAGGACAAAGCTCATGTTAATCCACCCCTATTCTCTGGCAGAAAGCAACTCGAAACCCAACCTTATTAGTCACAAAAAATAGTATTTTCAATACCACAGGAATGTTTCTGACAACATCCCTGCGCTTTATGCTACCACTGAACAGCACAGAAGTTCAGCCATTTCAGAGTTACCTGCTGGTTCTCCCTGTTCACCCTTATAGAAAATGCTCCATCCCCTTGTACTGCAAGTGAAAGATTTCTTGAGATCAGTCATGAGGAAAGTCATGCAGGGCTGGGGGCCACGTTCCACCAGCTGCTTCTGTTTCCCCATCACCAACAAACCTCTGTCCCTGCTCATGAATTCCCACGTACTGAGGATGCATTGCTATCACTGCCTTTGGAGTATTCATTTAAAAAAAAAAAAAAAAAAGGCAGCTGTGTTATACCTGTTATGTAAAAAAACATTTTTAAGTGGTTTCTGCATTACACAGCATAAAAAACCCACATATGTGACTGTACATGTATGTTTCTTCCTAACCCCACCGGCATCCACCCTGCAGCCCAAAGGCAGCAGGAAATAAGAGAAGAATATTGAATATCAGCATTTAATGGTACCAAAATGTATATGCACAGGGTGAAAGAATTAAGTGACAAATGAGAAATATGGCATTTCTTAAAGGAAGGCCAAGTAACTTTGGTGTCTCTACTGCCTTGGAGTGCAGAATGAACTCTAATTACGTTGTCTGCTCCTTGGCATGTTTATTTCTTAATTATATTGTAAGTAATTTTGAGTCTCCAAGTGTTATAAAAACATCACCTCTTTTCTCGTGCTGGTGCCAGTCTAAAAAATGGCCTGGTAATCATTCTTTTACGCTTTTATTCTTGGCAAAACCCACTGAGTATCATTACCAATAAGGACCTCAGGTAATTACAGGGCAGCAGAAGCATGTCATCTCTCTAGAGATGGTGTCTGATCAATAATGTCTTAACTTATCACTGCTTATCTGTATCTGCACAATCTTAGAGAAAAGTATAAAATATCACCCTACCAAAAATTTTTGTGAAGATGGTTTCCTTTGGCAGATTATGCATTACAGTGAGAGCATCATCAACCTTTGCATCTGTGAACGTAGCAGTTTCCTTGTTCCCATCTCTGAAACATCATTTGCTGTTTTGATCTAGCTGACAATGTATTATCTGATATTTTTTTTCAGAGGCAACTAACTTTGAATATTTTGTGCTTCAGCAAACAGCAGCTTTATGAAACAAAGGTGGCAAGTCATCATATCTAGAAAGAGCTGAATGAGACATTGGCATGGGTAAATAATTCAGAATTGGGTTTTATGAAGGCAGTGAATAGTAGTTCTCATCAGGTCATCCAATGCTTGCTCTGGCTCCCATCTAAATCAATATTAAAAAAAATATGGGAGATTTGAAACCTCTGCATTCCCAAGAAACAAGATTCCTTCTTTTACTGCAGCCATCAAAAAAAAAAAAAAAAAAAAGAGTTATTTAATCTGTATGATCCTTCCCCGCAGACAGTCCACCACCACTGCAGTCCCTGTGGACCTGTAGCAGTTTCCACTTAGAAAAGTCTCCACACCTTCCAGTGCCTTTCATTATTGTATTAGTTAAATTAGCTGATTAATCTGATGCTAAAGAATAGCCACAGCCTTCTCTGTGTAGGATTCCCCCTGGTGCTAGTGCATATCAAGAGCATCTTTGAGTAAAATTTCCAGCCATAGTCAACGTGAAGAGTTGAACATCCAATATATCCTCCAAAAACCAGCTGAAAACACGAGATTCTGCTCCTGCAATGACCTCTCCACAGAGAAGCCTGATGATGTGAACCACACAACCTTGTAGAAGTCCAAAGGATGAACCTTTGTGAGATTTGCTCCCTTATTCTACATTTTGGCAGTGGTCTTTTGGTCTTTCTGGAGTGATCTTGAAGTATGTATAAACTATAAATTTACAGAGGGAAGCGCAGCAAATTGCCAAATGTAATTAAAGTGAATTTAAAGAAGTAAAAAAACTTTAAAGACTATCTTGATGCACTGATGAAAGCATTCTCTGGTACCAGAAAAATAAAAACCCCTTTATTTCTGATACTTCATTATAAATATTAATTCGCAACTCAAAGTGATAGCAGTGTGCATACTTCAGGACAAGGTGTTACTGGTTCTTGAAACCACCTTTTAGATAAAAGCATAATCATGTTTCAGCATGTTTCTTATCAGAAAAGCTTGTTCCAGAACTCACGAATGTTCTACAGGCTTATACAGATCTTTTAAAAACACAGCCTCTTGGCATACACAATTGCTTTGTTGCAAAAGCAGTTTTATTACAGTAATCGCTTCCATACCAACAGTTTGCTGGTCAGATCCAATTCTGATTTACTTTAGTGTGCCAAGATCAAAGATGAAATTATTAAAAAAACCAATGATTTTTCTGAAATCAAGGGAAGATTTCTATCAAATGAAGTGCAGTGAATACCAACAGAGAGCAAGCAACGTTATTTTTATAATTCACTTTTATATTCTTTATCAAGATATTCTGCATTTTCTGACTCAAACTGCAGGCCTGTTTATGCAATGTGGATTTCTGTAGGTGCTTTTTACATGTTGAAATTAAAACATCATGCAGCGTGTCCATTATATGTACTATTTTCATCAGGACTTGTGGTTCAAAGAGCCTACTGTACAAAATTTTGTTTCTGGTCTCAATTATGTGCTTAAGAGATCTGTACATAGTACCTGCAAAACCACAGAGGTTTTACCAACGTATTTATTATGGTTGTTTGCCTTTTTTTCACCCACACAACCATGGGACCCAGAAGTGAGCTCCTCTGCAGGGGCAAACACTGCGAAAATACGAACCCGTGCCCCTGAAACAGGACAAAAGGGGAAGCATCACCTGAGAAGAACCGTTACAGGATGGGATGCACAAACATCAAAACCATTCAACTTACCACAACCAGCTAAGTAGAAAGAGCTCAGGCCTGGAAAAACATAGAAAAATACAGATATGGCTAAAGTGAGCAGATAGGCAAGCACAAAATTAAAAGTTATTTAATGTTAATGGAGCCTCTGAACTCCTGCGCCTTTGGTCTAATTCCTGTGACTTCATAAGATTTCCCCAATTCCCCTTAATCACAGACTCAAGTGGCTTTGTGAGTGACCCCTTCCTCAGCTTCTGTTACTGCTGCAGTTCTTGTATTTTAGTCTGGTCCCAGCATACAGTTCCTCCAGGGGCTGTGACATGCACTGCAGTGCTCTCTGCTCTATGAAAACCCCTCTGGAAGAGTAACTTACTATAAAATTTAGTATGAAATTATATAAGCTTTAAGTCTCTAAGAAAAATAAATATTTTTAAATAGCATCTACATTCAAAAAAGAAAATTGGTTTATATCAGCTAGATATGTGGCAGATTTTTCCAACAGAACTTTCATAGGTTGAATGTAAAAATGGAAGTTATCATTTGTGGCCTTTTATTGTTGAGAAAAGGCATAACTTTATTTTGAAGAATGTACTGTATTTTTGAACAATTGATCTTTGAAAAATAAGAGGCAGCATCGTAATAAGTTTCTCCAGCAACATACTGCTAAATAAGTTTAAAATACCGACTTTTATATTCTCCAAAATACAGACCTTCTTAGGTATCTGCTTTCTTAAATGTATTCACAGTACATCTATAAATTGTAAAAATGGATCAGCACACGAGCATCTTCTATCCAAACGACAACCCTAACTTGACAGTGTACGCTCATATAAAATAAATTGGTTTATTATTTCTGCTACTCTAAATAGAAGAGTTTTCAGTCCTTTTGTCCTAAATGACAAAAACAGCATGCCAACAATAAAAATCAATTACCAAAAATTAAGCCTCTTTTCTCTCCAAAAGCCTTTTAGCAACATATGCTATTACAGTATGATGAGAGCTAAAGCAGTTACACCTTCAGTATGCACCATACAATCCATAATGCATTTAAGCACACAGGGCTGTATCAAAGCAGTGTATTCATTCTTCTATAAAGCAAGTAGATCTAGAGGAAAAGTGAAAAGTGGAGTCAAGACAAGTATACCTATTAATAGCCCTGACCAACTTACTCATTAAACTCACAGTTTAAAAAATAGCATTCTCCTGAACAGACTACTGGACAAACTGCAGTAACTCTTTGCAGATTTTTTATAAAACTGAACAGACATACATTCCAACCTGAATTTTTAAGCTTGAATTTGGTACCACTGATGCAATGCCTTTATCTTTTATCTCATCCATTATCAAGTTCCTGTTGCTTATAAATATTCAAGACTATGATTAAGCCATGTCTGTTAAAGAGATTGCAGTCCTTTCATTGTAAGGTGTTTTCCAGTCTTTCTTAGAACTCTTAATCCCCTTCTCCACTTTTTCTGATCTCTGTTGAATTGCTGACACTGAACTACATGCACATCTGACTGAATGTACCAGTACCAAATAAAAGGGAAACAGACCACATTAGACACATACACACTTTTTAAAAATATTCTGATCCATAAATGCTAGTTTTAGTATTAGAAACATATTTAGGTTGCTATCCATGAAGCCTACAAAAATCCTTCACATAGGGGTCTTTCTACAAGAGCTTCTCCTCCTCCTCTTCTCTGACCAGTCCTCTGAAATCCAATTTTTTGTACAGATGTATTATTTTACACTTTTATTATATGAAAACCTATGGCACAACAAGACATAGAAGAAACCCAAGACCCACAAGTTTGAAACTATGAAGAGCTTAAGTCACCAACACTTTGCCTTTTTATGTTCTTATATACACAAAATATGCTTATACGCATATTATATAAGCATTTCAGATAATTTGCTCTTTACGTATGGAAAAATGGTTTAACAAATAGCAAAAATCATAAAGATTCCTGGCGTAGGCTTGTTTAGTGTTACAGCTTCTAACTTTTGTTACATAGTACAACCAAAACGCAATCTGCTTTCAGAAAGATTTAGACTACAGTTTACCAATTCTCTGCTCTACTGTGGGCTGGGAATAGCCTTTTCATAGTCTCCATAGGCGAGCTCCTCCCCAGCACTGCACCTCCTTTTGAAGACATTGATTATTTAAGTGAAAAGACATCAACTAAGATAAAAAACGCAGGCTAAAACCTCAAACTTTACTCTGAGTAAAGACTCAGGGCTTCTTCAACTTTTGAGCACTGCAACAGGTTGCCAACATACTTGGGAGACATTCAAAAGCCATCTGGACATGGTCCTGTGCAACCTGTTCTAGGTGGCCCTGCTTGAGCAGGGGGATTGGATAAGATGTCCTCCAGAGGTCCCTTCCAACCTCAAATGTTCTGTGGTTCTATACGGCTTTTGTTTATAAAGCTGATTTTTCCCAGCATCTAAAAAGATTCTGAGTTTAGTGATTAATAAATCAAGAAACAAATTACTGTAATTATTCACACACAAAATCAAGTGTTTATTTACTATTTACAAGTATAAATACATTAATCCTACAAGTACTCTGTCATGTTCTTCATTATCATGGCACCTTAGATAAGGATAACATATTATGCAAGTAAGACACCTTCGTTTTACTAGACATCTGTGCAGTCACTGCCAACATTTAAGCAAAACAAATATGGTACATGTCATAAGTGATATTTTTCCATAGTTCTATAAATCTTTAGTACTAAAAGCAACTGTACATTTGATTTCTATATTTTTGTCAAACACGTACAAGATTATTATTTTCATCAAAGGATTAATAGTTTATTTGGTCACAAGTCATAATGGCCTTCTCACTTCAGTATCTTATAGCATCAACAACTTCTGGCTTTGCAGAGAACACTTCTTCCCCTGCCCCCCCCAAGTCAACTGGGGAGCCATCACCAGCAGATACTGTCAATGATCTCAATTCCATTATTTCAGTTGCAAGACAACCTTCAAAAAGGAGAAAAAGAATGAGATTGAAGTTGGATGAGACCAAAACTTAAGCAGCCTAGGAAATACAGCTTTTTGCTTTCTGTTACAGTATAATATGCAACTGTATATTGGAAAACACACCATCCCTCTGTCAGCTCTCTTACAACCTCACACAACTATCACTTCTAGTAACTTTCTTTAGCACTTGCTGCACACAAATCATTCCTCACCTCCCTGAAATCAAAAAGTAGAATGGTAATTTCCAGGTCCAGTGAGATTCCTTCCACACAAAGCAGAACAGAGGGACCATTTCTAGAATGAATTCCTCTTTGTGCACACATAAAACTAAGAAAGGAGATGACAGCATCCCACAGCTTCCATACAGACCTTCAAGCAGAGCAAAAGGCTTGTAGAAATGGAAGTCTGTCCCAGAAGAATCTTTGTTTGCATAGTGCAGAATTCATGACAAGCTACTATTTTGATTTCGTTTTGAAGGAAAAAATCCAAGGGAAAAGCAAGCTGTTAAGGGCTCGCATTTCACAAAAGCACCACCTGTATCTGGACCAATGCATTTCTCTCTCTGGGAACTACGTAGTTATTCAGAGGTCTCACATCAGCCTCATTAAAGCAACCGGTAGACAAAATATTGGTGTCTTTTGTAATTCAAAATATTAACAGCACTACTAGAACTTAGTGTTTTAACTCTATAAGCTATAAATCTGTTATTATCAATCATGTACTAATAGAAATTTTTTTCCAAATGTTGGTCTACAGATCCCAGCTATAGCATCATAACATTACATAAAACATCTAAAGAAACCCCTTACTTGCTAAGTGTTATGAGGCAACTAGAAGCTGCTAACTTGTACAACATGTTGATACAACACTTTCAGATCCCGCCTACAAGATATCAGAGAGTTCCATCTCCTGGATAACAGACTTAAGTATTTGAAAACATTTTCAGATTTAAAAAAGGAAAACAACAAAAAAAAACCCCCACTTTCCTTTATAACAGAGCCAGAATTAATCCTGAAAGGTAACTGAACAAGGATGGGCTCCAGGGTTTGCAGTTATCACCAAGGTGCAAGTCAAATGACACTTCTTCCCCTAACAGTTTTCCTTAAAATCCTCACTTCCCTCAATCTTTTCTATTAAGAAATCTGAGACATTCCAAATGAAGTTTCACTTGATATTTTCTTCTTGGGATACTGTATTGGAATCTTTGTAACTTTTTTCCTGATTTACTACACTGTGGAAATTAAAGCACTAAATTTGAACCAAACAACTCTCCTATATGCATTCCCAACCACTGACATTTTGTGAAGCTGGGGGAACACTGGAGTTCTCAACAGATTTTCAAAATCAACTCTCATCTGATACTTTGTCATTTCATTTGCTTCTCCTCCTATTCTCACAAGACTTTTTAATGGTGCTCTGAACAGACTATTATGCTTATCAGGATTCTAATTATGTTTTTAAAAGGTTCTAGACTAAACTGTGCTAAAAAAAACCCTGAAGTCTATCAAAGATAGTCTGCCTTACGTAAGGCTTTCTGTTACTCTATAGTCATTTTGCCAATGAATGATTTACTTTGGGTTTTCAGCAAGATACCCAGAACCAACAATTTCAGTTAAGATAAACTCAGTACATGAAAAGTTAGGACAAAGGGCGGTATCAGTAAAAGCTACCTTATTTGCAGCTTCCAGTGCATTTATTAGGTTCTGCAACTCTTCCTTATTCATCTCTATAGAAACTGGTTTAATTTCACCATTTTCTCTCACATCCAAATCAAGATTGAGAAGTGGCATTTGCAGCATGGAGATCTTATCGCTGGAGAGAGCAAGCTATACAGATTGATGAAACAACAACAAAGTGAACGTGATGCCATTAAGTTTTCAGTCTCATAGGATCACATCTGCACTTTATATTGAACATGTACTAACAGAACCAAGAACATGACAAAACTAACTTCTCACAAGTCACCTCTGCAGGTTTTGGTTTTGCTTCCCGCCCCCCCCGCCTTGTTGGCATTTTTGTTTGTTAATACTAGCAACATACTGAAATACTAAAATCCCTCTTCATAGCAATACATTTGTCAAAACAAATTGTTAAAATTACCAGGCTGCTACATTTTTGTTTCTAGGTGAAAAGAAAAGATATATTTGATCATGGCTCTCCAAAAGTGATATATATGAATTCTGAAGTCACCATATTCAAATAGTTCTGGTAATCAACAAGTAAGAGCCTTATAGAAGCGGGCAGTTGGGAGAAAGAGGACACCTTTGTGCATTTTTCAACTCTGTACAGCTGATCAAACACTGTCAGATATCCTATTTGACAATCACTGACAAAAAGCACTACATGCCAATTGTGCTTTTTTTGTGTACTATTATACTCACTCCAGTATAAATAAGGCTTTTAAAATATATTACAATTAAAGATCAGTTGATAATACTGTAGGTCAGCATTGTACACACCTATCTTATTTATTTAGAAAGCACAATGTGGTAGAGCAGAGGAGAGACAATGTCCTTGGTAGGGTTCAACTATGGTAAGTGAAAAAAAAAAATCACAACCAGCTCAAGAGGAAAAAAAAGTGTTTTAAAGCAAAATTAATACAATCATTCAGACATGTACCAGAAATTTGTATCACAAAATAGAAACAAACTCAAAAAATCCTCCAGAAGAAAAAGTTAAAAGAAACCACAAGCAAAAAACATGAGTTCACATAAGTCTAGTTTATATTTTTGTCAGAAGTAAATGCAGTTAGCGAGAAATCAATCCCTAGTAACAGTTCATCTGAAGCACATTATGACGCCATATTTGCTTTTGCAAAATCTTATTATGGGCATTGCTCTTTGATTTCCAAAGCTGTTTCCTGCACAAATTTAACACTTGTTGAAGTGGAAATCTATTTAACAGCTCTACAAATCTGTTTAGCAGCTCCCACGGACTAACTAAACATTACTTATATTGTTTATATTTTAAGTCTCTGATACAGCTTAATTTAAAACAGCTGTCTTCATAACTCCAAAGCATCATCCAACTTCAGGCAACAGAGTTATCATTGCTTATTATCAAAGTAATTCTAAAGATAAATGATTTCAAACTAATTAAGTAGTTGTTTATTGCAGGAATCTAAAAGTTTGAAAAAAGGGAAGCACATCCTGAATCACTGTACTACTGCTAAAATTAAGTAAGTATTTCTTCTTCCTTTGTGTAAAAATACTATTTTTACTCATTTAAGTAAATACTTACAATACTATTTGAGGCCTATTCGAGCCTCAAAACCATAACAGCATATGAAAGTTTCAGGTGTTCTTGAATTACGCTCAATCTGCTTTTAGGCAAGAGATAGGTATTGCAGCTTTAAAAGAACAAAGAAGGGGGGTAAAAAAAATAATAGTAATTTTACTTTTACAGTTTATACAAATTTCTGGCAAGACTTTGATGCGTTATCATGAATGTGCTTTTCTGATACCTATAAAAATTGAACCATGCTCCAGAATGAGCAGGCCTAAAGGGATTATATCAGTAGTTACTTCTGTATTATGGAACACTTTCAAACAACATTAAGGCAACTCTCTCACCTTTAACTGCCAGTCAAAATCCTGCAGCTGGGCAGAAGAGATTGCATTTACTCTTTCCACCAGTGCATTCCTGATTTCCTCCTTTCTGCCTTTTAGACATTTTGTGATTGCTTCTTGATAGTTTGAATTTAACTCATTTATCTGCTGAGCAGCCTACAAAAATAAAAATAAAAATTGTGATTGCTTAAACTATGAATCACAGAAATAACATGTACCACCTGTAATAGCTGTGCTCTGTAGATACGCAAGCTTCTACCCAGATAGCTGTCACTAGACTCCACAGTCTCATCTTTCTTATACTGCCCTCAGTGGCTGCTCTCTGTGTTTGATAGTTAAGAGTCAGTATTTACCACAGCAACATATTAAAAAAAAAAAAAATTGTAATCTAAAGACATCAGAGAACGGAGGCTTTATTGACTTTCTTCGACAACACCCTAAAATCAAAACAAAACAACAACAACCACACACACAAACAACACAGGTTTAGCTCTGAGCTTCCAACTATCAGAGTGGAGACAAAATACATTATCTGAGCTGAAACGGACACACTGATGAATGGACCTTCCTGTGGCTACACAACTTTCTTTCATCTAGCTACTAGCAGGTAGCCAAAATACGAGCAATGCGCAAAAGATGAGAGTTAAGATTTGTGATAATGGAACAAGTTTTTGCAAGATTTATACATATTGGAATGCCCTGAATTATAGTCTGTCCCACACAGTCCTCCGTTCACAGTCTAGATTTTTTTTTTGTTCACATACAGTCAATATTTTAAAACACTTCAATGCAGTAGTAATGAACAAAGAAAGCCAAACAGAGTGTGAATTGTTTTTATTGCTAATGAACAGTAATGACAGGTTATGTACTTTAAAAGAAACCAGATTTAATTTGGTAATACTTAAGATATTATGTGAATAAAACAGTACTTTAATAACTATTATCCAGTTCTATTTAAACTTAAAAAAAAAATAGAGTCCAGTTGCACTTTTTCTTTTAAGAAGTCTTCACAGTGTATCTCTAAATGCTGCTAACCTTCTACCTATTTAGGCTTACTCTGCTGCTATTCAAATGCTACACTATAAAAATACTCTAGTACTAAATAACTACAGAACTAATCACTCCAGTATGAGCTCTCAAAGTCAAGCCCAATGAGCGATGAGCACTTACCTCTTCATCAGATATGTTTTTGCCGACCGCAGTTTTGAAATACGTCATTGTTTCTTCTAAAACCTCCATCCACTCCGACAAGCTCCAAATACTTCCATAATCCTGGTATCGAGGATATGCACGGCCACATATGCCATCAACTATTTTATGAAGGAACTGAAACAATGTGATAGATAACTTAAGAACATGATTCTATCGCAGTTAACCTACCCCACATACGAGACTGATCAGGCAATTCAGTTATCACCCCTCCCTTCACCAGGTATTGTCTCAATGCTTCCTCTAAGTGCAGCCCATTGCACCATTCTAAAAAGTCATAATGAAGCAGTCCCTGCCTATGAACTGTCCTCTCCTCTCCTCCAAAGTCAATTCACAAGGTTTGGCCACAGAAATCACACGATTCAGATTCACCTCGGTCTTACATTTGGACTTCAGAGTTTTGTGCACGACTGTGACGTACTGCTGAC
>NW_010523534.1:0-274 GCF_000687285.1 Phaethon lepturus | reverse complement strand
TTCAGTGTTTTGTGCACGACTGTGCCGTCCGGCTGCCCCGCAGAGCTGCCACACCAAAGGGCACCTCAGTCACCCCTGCACTGGGACTGTCAGGATGCAAAACACAACTCAAAAAGTGCAGACTGACTCTCTCTACTCTCCCAAACCACTGCCCTCTAGCACCGAGGCTCTTCTACACGCCTGGCTTCTTGGCCCGCTGCAGTAGTTTTCCTTTGAGCACCGTGGCGAGACAAACCCAGCCACCCTGCTACTTCACCGGCTGGCAGTCGCGGGA
>NW_010523533.1:31055-54612 GCF_000687285.1 Phaethon lepturus | reverse complement strand
CAACATTTAAATCATATTTCATAGCCAAGACAGACATTCCAAATATTGACTGGAATGTAAGATTCCCATCACATTTTTTATAAATTCGGCTAAAATTGAATGGGGAAAAAAAAAAGAGAAGGGAGAGAAATGCGTGCAATCTATGTAATCTAGACCACGGTATATTACGGCATTCTTGCCAGACTGCAGTTTTACCAGATTTGAGTATTTTTTTAAATGTAAGGCCCATTTAGCCAATGAGAGTAACTTGGTACAGCTTTGCCAACTACGGACAGAAGATAACACTTCCTTTAAAGATACAAACCCGCTGTATATTTTGGGAGAAAATGCAAAGCAATCTACCCAAACCTCAAGAAGCAATCACTGACCTTTGCACTTCACTGATTGATTTGAACCCTAACTTGAATAGTTGTCATCTTTTTTGCATTCTCAGAAAAACCTCCAGGGGACTACTTTTTGCCATGTAATACAAAATAATAAAAAGAAGTCATGTTCACCAAAGGAAGTATGACATTTTTTATATCTACATACTGTAAAAAATGAGGCAACTTTTTCTCTTCAGTGGAAAAGCTTTACGTTATTTTTATAACCCTGCTGAGATTAGAAAACATTAGTGCACAAATGCGCCGTATTGTGGCAGCCTTGCCTCTCACCTGAATTCTCAGTGACTCCTGACAGGTACTACTGCACCTCAGAATTACAGATCTAGTGGAGGTAATTCATCCCAGTATGGAAATGAACTCAAAAAAAAAAAAGATTAATGCACTGATATGGAGTACAATGTAGCACTTTTCAATGCCTTATAATGACTGGCAAGTAAATATCTCCAACCGCAACAGATGGAGGGCAGATCCACTATTTCTATCCTAAGCCTTTGAGGCAGCCAAGACACTAAGTTTAATATTTTTTAAAGTTAAGTGAGACCTCATAATAGGTCTAATTTTAACTATTTCAATAAAAAGGAGATGAGGTGTCTGAAATATTCATTTAAATGCTTCATTAACATAAACTGTGAGGAGCAGATCAAAAAATATCTTATTACAATGTTGCCAACCAGGATTATGTGACATTGAAGTCAGCTTGCATTTAATATGTACAATGTCCTTTCTTAATGAAAGAACAGTTTACAGGGGGATTAAGATCAAAAAGATCACTGGTAAACAAAAGCTTACAACCTCTGGATACTACTTGTTGAGTTCAGGACAAACTTTTACATTGCTTTACCAAAAACCATCTATGGCATTAAACACTTAAATATGTTACTTTAAAAACAAAGAAAACTTTTAGATTTCCCATCTAAAGCAGCTTACACTTGGACAAAACTACAGAGATTTAAACCTAAAACCAAATATAACCAAATTCTCTCCCAGGCATATTTCAATTAAGTGTCTTAGTGAGTGTCTTAAATTCAGCTAATCAATTTAAGTCTTAAGAGACTGCCAACTTTAAAGGAAAACAGTCAAAAGAAAATTCCTCAGCAAAAAACCCTCTCAAATTTCCATGGGTTCGGGATACAATAAGATACAATTTCCACGGGTTAAAGGAATCTTTAACCTTAAAATCCTCCTTTGCCTTTCTGCTATGCTCCCTATATATGACCATAACTCTGAAACCAATCAAGGTCCATCAAAACATGGCCTCCTTCCCTCCACACGTCAGAACTCTGTGTTGGATTTTGCAGCCATCCCTCCATTGCCTGAAACCAGAGAAAGAAATAATGAGAGACCACGATGTGATCATGTAATTAAAGACTGTATAAATAAAGGTAAATGGCAGAGGGATTACTGTAATGCAGCCAGGCATTTTAAACATTTACATTTCAGCTGCCCGAAAGTGCGACTTTATATTTGCCACATTATCAGTTGCATTTCTCAATGGAAAAAGCTTTCCAAGTAAGTTGGTATATGTAACCAAAAGACAAATGGATCTGTACTTTCCTATACAGGCCAATTAACAACTCAAATGAAAACCAGAAAACAGGAACTATATGCTCCTTTTCTTTAACACAAATAATTCTTGGTTATGTGATAGTCACTCTGCCTGAGTATAAGATTTATACTTTTCCCCAAAATACAGAGTGTCCCCTGCAGCATGTAATCAGTAAATAAATGAATATTACAGAGCAACTGACATATCAATACTCCAAACTCTGTTTTTCTCAGAGTTCCCACTAAAAAGCTGTCACCACAGAAGCTGCAGAAGTAAGGTAGTTGACAGGTAGATCCCACCAGAAAAAAAAGACCACAAAAACCAAACAACTAAGGACATGTCATTCCTTCATGCCAAACATAATCCACAGTTAGGTATCCTGATCTTTTTTAAAAGCTTCTGGACAGTTTATCTTGCTTCTTAGAGCAATCAAGCTTTCCATAATGATTATGGTATGAGATTTTGATTTGTGTCCCTTGGCCTGAAGTTCCTCTTCAAAACAAACATTCCATTCCATGGGATGTTGATGTCAAACTAAAAAAAAAAAAAAACAAACCCACCAAAACAAAAAAACCCCACACACAACAACCCACAAACCAGGAGAGAACAGTCATTGCTTTTCCCCCAAGATTCAAAATATGGTATTTTCTTGAGTCATGCCAGCACTCTTCTTGGCCTACCATCACCTTGTCAAACCCTCATGCTGAGCATGCCACTATATCCAATTGAAGTTAGAGGTATGGTACTGTAAGCCTGAACTCAGGAAGGGAAATGAAGGAGGATTTTAATAAGCTTTTAAGGGGAGGTAATAAACCCATTTCGCTCCTCACAGCATCAGACTGCTTCTTCAGGTCATTAAGGACTGAGCACCTTTTGACTGCTACAAAATAGAACAAGTTAAACACTGTTCTTTATGAAGAGTTTTGAAATGTAACCCGTCATCATATTTGTTTCTTTATGCTGTGTGAACAGAGCTACAAAACGATAACTCAAGGGGAAATGAAAAGTAGTTGGAAATAAAATAAACTTACTGCCTTTGACAATCAAAAATTTGGAGAAGTGCTCACGCAGGAAGATACTTTTTAACATACCGAAAATCCAAGAATTGAATGAAACACATTCAGAACAAATCCTTCAGCAATAGTTTGTCCAGACGCTGCAAACCAGACTTCTAAATAAATTAAATGTAAATATTTAACAAAAAGCTCTAGAGAAGTTGACATATTGAAGACAGATAAGTCTTTTAACTGGGCTGTTGTGGACTAGTTGGTCTTAATTACGTCTTCTGGATTTACCTAAGGGTAAAAACTCCAGATGTAGAAACAGTGATATTCATGGATGAACTATTACTAGATCAGAAGCTGCTCAAAAATCACAAACCTCTTCCAGAAAAAGTTCCTGCAGAAAGACTTCTTTCACATAGGAGGAAGTTATGCTGGGGAAAAGAAAAAATTAACTACCCCATAGCCTTCTATTTAAACACTGTGTTTTATAAATTATTCACATAGCCAAATCCAACTGAAAACAAACAGGAATTAGGCACCTAAATACTTTCAAGCACTGATGTTTCAGTATCTAAAATAGGGATAACCTGGAACACTAGCACATTTACCCTCCAACAAATAAAACTGAACCTGCACTCTCTTTAACAAGATTCTACTGGATGAGTCAATCACTGCTGACAAGATTTTTTATTTCCTTCTGGGAAGACTGGAGTGGATAGAGAAAGATATTAAGTTATATTAGATTGTAAGGGCTCAGTATTCTCTATACTATATATCTCAATAACATCCTCATACTCAAAGGGGAAAATATATGTGTGCCAAAAAAAAAAAAAATATTCTGCATAATAAAGCAATCTTGCTATGACACAACAGTGTTAGAAAAATTATTTGGAAACAACACAGGTATGTTCACAGAGCTTTTCGTGTTTGCATTGATGGGTTGAACTATCCAGATTACATGCTGAAGAGGTAGAACAGACCCACTCCTTACTTTTGAACGCTGCATTGCCTCCAGGAAGACAGGCAGATATTTCAGCAACAGTTTTCCAGAAAACTAGTATACACATAGTCATTCTGCCAATATTAGGAAATATTGGAAACTTATACCAGGAAACATTAGAAATGTCAGCATTAGGGAAGTTATTGATATGATGCTTCAGAAAGTAAAAAGATTTCTCAAAGCATAATATTACTCTAAGAACTAAAAGAGGAACAAGAAACTTTCACTGCAAAGCATGAGAAAACATTTACTATATGGATGACAGGAACAAGAGGTAGGAGAGGAGGAAAAAAGGTTTCAAAGGACTGAAATCTGATTTGGGCTTACTAGTAATAATTCCTTAAAAGATGAAAGGAGAAGCAGAGCTGGGTATTTAGCTTGTTATGTTTTGGGTGGAAACTGGTTACATGGACACCCTTCTTGCTCTGCAGGCTGGCTCCCTTACAAAATAGTTATCACAAAGGGATCAGCCAATACAAAACACTGAGCAGCAGCTGAAAGAAATTCAATTGTGTCTAATTGTGATTGACAAGACAATTCCAGGGTAAAAAAAAAAATCTGTTCCAAGAAAACAACTTTTAAATATTTGAGATTCCCATTAATGTGACAGCCTACGCATTAAGTAGGAAAAGCTGTTTTGTTCTGTATTGTATCAGTGAAGCTGCTTCTCTCCTTAGTGGGTGTTTGTTAAACAAGCTTTTTTTGTATTCTCTAAAGCTGCATATACAATATCAAATTTCTGTCCTATGTTTTACTATGTTGAGCTGGACACAGGTATGATTTCTGGAATAACAAAACAAATTTCCTATCACCTGCAGCAGAAGTAGTAGGTGCTATTTGGTAGGCAAGGGGAAGAGAGGAGGAAATATGGAGCACACCATCCATGAGGAGTGCTTTATAATGTATGGACATGCCAAAGCTATGTTTCGTTCTATCCTAGGACTTCAATAAAATGCTTCTGAAAATTAAAAATATGCTTTTCCTTTATAAGCAATAAATTAATTATTCATATAACCATCAATTATGAAAGGCAATATTGATTCCCTCATGCATACCTATGTTAGATAAGGCACAAATTCCTACTATGTTTTCTCCTTCTAGTCAATGGGACAAAGAAATAACACCATCTTGCTGGCTGCCAGAGTCAGTTTCAGTACAAATAAAACAAAAAGTTTAGTACAATTAAGACACTTCAGTTTTCCGAGAGGAAAAAACTTCCACTATCCAAAGCCATAAAGAAAACCACAACTGAGAAGAAACTTCCTAATCAGATTTTTCTCTGTCTCCTAGAGCATTAGAGCACATCACCCTCATCAATCAAGAAAAGCCATTAAAGAGTCTGCAACAACCAAGATCAGAAAACTGTAGTTTTGTTGTGAACAGCTTACTATGAAAGTGCAGGTGCTCCAGCAGCAGCCCACACAGGCATCAACAGCTCTCTGAAACGAATGTCAATTAAAAAGGCAGATGCAGAACTGCTTAAATGAGCAACTGCTAAGACAGTGAAGCTAAAATGATGGAAAATTAATGATGCTATTCCTTTAAAGAATAAGGAAATTACAGGAGTAGTCCTTAGTCTCAAAGTCAGCTTACCTTTTACTTTCTTCGTTTCTCTTTCGCCCTCAAAACAGATTGCCACGTACTCACCACTGACATGCAGCTGTTTATTAATACACAGAAACCCTATTACTGTAGTTGCACCCCAAAGCACCACTATACTTAATGTCCTGCAAGAATTTACTTTGATTCTGCCCAGGCTTACGACGGCATTTTTCAGGAAATTTGGCCTTCATTCCTGGAATAACAAGGACAAACTTAAGTTGAAATGCCTGCTCCTTGACACTTTAGACCTTGTAAAGACAGAACTAGTACTGACATCTGAGAAAAATTCCCTGAATAGAACTGCAAGATTTGGTTAGTTGTACACTGAGGTGCCTGTGTGGCTGCTCAAGCTTCCTGGACACTAGCCTGTAAAATCCTGTTTTCCAGTAGCTCACAAATCTTAAACCATCAGAGCTGCCATTTTCCACACTGGAGCATCTGCTGCAGGCTTGTTTCTGCCCCCACCAGCTTGGGTTTAAGGGAAAACGATTCTATTTCAAAAAATGAAGCGCACAGACCATTTTGCCATGTCTCCAGTGGAGCAGGCTTCACCTCTTCACAGCTTCCTATGTGTGAACCACAGCGAGCATACATTAGTCTCAAAGGAAAAATAAGTCTACGTATTTCAGTGCTGATATTCGGGGCAGAGAATGAGACTTTTCTCACCATTAGCGATCCTTCCTAGCAGAAGGTATTATACCTTTCAACTAAGAGACAGCAACTCTGCCCTCAGTATTCTCCATGCTGCTATATAGAAGGGGGAAAGGGCCTGGCTGGAAGGAAAAGAAATAGGTTATCTTAATTCATCCTCTTCTCTTATATGCATTACAATACAATCTTTAATTACACAATCATATATTTTCTACAGGACCTGTGAATAATTCATTCCATAGACTGTACTCTGGGAATGAATCAAGAGAATGCAGTGAACTAGACTATTCTCTACAGGACTCCTACCTCATTTGTTGCTAAAGCTGGATGATGAATGAGTCATGGAATTGCAGAGGAAAAAAGACTAGTCTCATAGCTATTACATTTATTCATTTTAAAAGCTATTTCATTTCTTGTGTGTTTCTTGGAAGATGGGAGAATTAGAATTGTTTCACTTACCTGGAATTCTGTTTTGTTTATTTACCTAGAAATCAATCTCTTCTTCCGCAGATTACTTTAGATCTATTAGTCCCTTTCTCAGGGCCAAAATGTGACCCTTACTATTGAGAGAAATTGAAGAAAGGAGTAGAACTATGCATATTAGTATGCAATAACTACCAAAGAGAAAAAAAAACAGGCTTCAGGACTAGCGACGCAATAGCAAAGTCTTTTGCAGAGGAAGATGTAAAGCTTGGTTGCCATCACGTTCTCATCCCTCGTGGCCTAGCTACCGAGATACAGAATGACTGAACCTGAAGAGACACATGGCAGTCACAAACTGGATGTGCCCTCTCCTTTGTTCAGGAATACAGCCTGATTGCAACAGCAGCAGAATTCTGCTGCCATCTGTGTTTAAGACATCTCTTCATGGATCTCATTAAAAATACCGTCTCTGTAGTTGGGAAGAAGAACAAATAGGCACACCCCTCCAGCAGCACTTCTACCGCACTATGGCTGTCTGAATCAAGGCTATGCTCAGTTGCCAATTAAGACATTCAGTCAGGTGCACAACAGTACCATGTACTCAAAGCTATCAGAATCACGCAGCAATAAATTCCTAAATATACTGCTGAAAACACCAGCAGACTAAAATGCTTCTAGTATTTCATATCCAATACACATTGCCATTAGAAACAGTTCCTTTGTGAGGGACTCAAGATAAATTTCGGATTTTCATCTAAAATGTTGATATTGGAATGCTTCTTTACCCTCTCATAACCAGGTCTGAGAAGGAATTTACATTCTGTCTTTTCTCCTCCTCACTACTTCTCTGCTGATCCTTTAGAAGAAACAGCTTTCAGGATATATTTCCTCATCTTTTTCTACAGGCTAAATCAGGAGCTTCCACTGCTTTCAATTTAGCTCCCCTTCCTGCCACAAGAAAATTAATAGAAAAGCAGACCAAATGCCCAGGAGGAATTGTTGAACAAGTGGCATCTGAGCTGTAGAAAGGATTTCAAAAGCAACTCACTCTGTCTGACTCCCTCTTATTTGAAAACCGCCTACAAGCCCTAGGGATGGATTAAAGCTAAGTATGGCCTGGATAATCTAAAAATGCAGGGCCCCAGTTGTAAGGAGGACGGCAGCAAAGTACTTGGGAGTATGGTTATTCCTAGAAACCAGAGGGCCTCTTTTGGAATGCACAGCCTAAATCAACCAAACTATTCAACCCTGTCTTAATCCATGGCTGGTGAGCTCAGAAACAGCAGCTCCCAACTGTGCTTCTCTGATGGTCCAGGTGGTTTCAAGTGAGAAAAATGGTTTAAAACTGAAATAAAAAACAATTGGTAGCATTAGGCATCTCTTGATTGCAACTTTTTAGTAGAAACTGAAAGTTAAAAGTGGCCAGACCACCACAGAGGCATTGCAAGCAGCTAAAGAGGCTACAAGAGAGAAAGGAGTTTTCTTAATAAGATGAACACAGGTGGCAGACAGATTTGAAATCAGACAACTATTTCTTTTGAAATCTGCTTCTGACTGCTGCACTCAGTGTTCCCCAGGTGCCTGGGACGCTTTCAATAGTGCTTCTATTAGGAAAAGAGTTACAGTAGATCAGTAGCACCAGTTTCCAATTTAATATTTTTTCTTCCTCTGACAACAGCAAGCCAATGCTGGAATGGACAAGGCACTGAAAAAAGTCATTGGTGAGTGAAGAGCAGAGAGTTGCTCTCCTGAAGAAAAAGCAATGTGTAGTTTCTGTTTCTTTGTTTTTATAGAAAATTCTCTCCACTGTAATTTCTTTCTTCTCAGTTTGCATTGACCTAAGCATGCTTACCAGACTGAAGCAAGGGGGATGATCAGGTAAAATAATAATTACCATTTAATGAAAAAGCAACGTCTATTTAAGGTGAAACAAATTATGTTTGGATGGTCTGTGTCCAAACTCAGATTCCAAAGCAGAAATCTGTGTGCTGGCCAATAGCATAAAAATCCTGCAATATGAAGACATTCATTTTATCTTAATAACAAAATAAAAACAAAAAAGAGTGGAGGGGTAGGGGTGGAGTACAATGGTACGTTTTCATGTCCCTGATTCTGAACCAATCCCCAAAGAACAAAAAGTCCATCTGTAGAGGCTTTGGAGGAGGGAAGCTACGTGACATTTAGTAATGACAATTTATCCCAACTTTGAATCTTCTGACCAGAGTAGATGATTTTACGGACTACAACGCCACCAGTAACTGCTGCACTTGGGAAATAAATAAATAATGCACAAGGCCAGGTATAAGAAAACAAGCCCTAATAAAACTGAGAGCTAAATTACATATTATTTGTCATCACTCAGGAGGCAAGAGTTGTGGGTAAATACTGTACAACGAATGAGAACAGTAAACATTCCTTTGTTGTCAGACAACTTTCTCACAAGAAGATGGAAAAAAACAATAAACTTATTAAATTTTAATGTACCAAAAATCAATTATAAAACTACAGAAGTGATTAATGAAGAGAAAAATGTTAAAAGAAACAGTTATGAATGGAAGCTGTATATCATTGCCACTGGCTTTCCAACTATAAGATCCATTCAAAGAGAAAGCAAATAGCGGAAGTGGCCTGGTGAAAGATACGTATGTCCAAAAGCCTGTTTGCTTTCTCAATTACATTAATAAAATGGTCAAATAAAAGATACTACCTCTCCCAGAAACACTTCTTTTACATCCCTAAAATATCAGAGCTACAACAAAGTTAAGAAAATAAATACGCTTTAAAGGCTTCAGCTAAAGGCATTTGTCAAACATCCTAGATATACAGTCATTTGAAAGAGAGTTGAAAAATGTACTGACAAATAATTTAAATAATTTTGAATGTACATAATCACCTTACAGTTCATCCCACCTGTGAATTGCTGTTCAGAAGCATTTCTGTCAAAACAGTTACTCAGGTTCTTCGGGACTTGCTCCTAAACCAATGTTTTGGCATTCTCATAATCTTATTTTAGTAAATCCGAACAGCAATGAAAGTCAAGACATTGCAAATCATTTTGCCTTAAAATATCTGAATTAAAGCTGAATTAAGCATGCCGAAGAACCAGATTTTTGTATCTGTAGTGACATCTAGTGCAAGAAACCAAAACCACATTTGAACAGGCTTCTAGAGAAAGAGAAGCTATTACCATTTATTGTGTGATTTCTGACTGAGATAGACAAGAATAATTAACATCAGCCCTTGTCAAACTTTCTTAGTATCTTGTCTTCTGCAGAACATTCACGAGCCAGCTGAAGGATATCCTATTAAGCACAAGATGTTAAGAAGAGACTAATACAAATGTGTGTTTTTCCCTTCCATACAAATTCATTTTGATAAATGTACATATATTACATAATTGTTAGAGGGCAAACAATTGTTGAGAAAGCAAACATCCCCAGGAACAGAGTTGTTATTTTATTTATCCTATCAACTTTTCTAGAAGAAAACCAATTCAGCAGTAACATCTGACTTAAAGTCTCTCTGCCAGCTCGAGAGATATGCAAACCTACTTTAATTTTGCAATGTTTTTTAAACCTCCTCCTTAAAAATTCAAGCAGAAGACCTAGCTTGTGGAAAGCAATCAAAAACTGGAAGCATGCAGTGAGTGTTGTCTAATGCAGATGACAAATAGAAGTCATCATAAAATAGCAAATAGAACTAGTTCAAATAAAAAGTACAGATTTAAGTCTTCTGTTAAACACAGCCAACAACAGACATTCTAATCAAAATGCAACACCAACATGTCTAGCTAGCAACAACTTTACCAAAATTATTCACTTCCTGAAATGTGAAAAAACCTTAGAAACAAGTGTTATTCCTGCCAAAAATACAAACAAACACATAAGCCAAAGCTGAAAGTGAACAGTTTGAATACAGTATCATGCATACATTATTTTGTATATAAATGCACACCATTCCTGGAACTCCTGTTTTTTTCATTTGACCTGTAAATACAACCATTTTAGGACCTGTGTTCCAAAGGTATGTGTCCAGGAAGTCTTAAAAAGTCACATGTACTTTTTAAGGGCAGGATTAAAGTCTTTATTGGCGTCTTTTCCAAATACTTCATACTCTGCAATTTTCCCAATACCCAATGGTAAAATGATTAGGTTGATACAAATTATTACAAATACCAAGATGTATCTTTTGTTCATCAGGTAATTTTATATAATATATACATTTCTAAATTAAAAAAACAACAGCTACTCATTAGTGATCAAAGGCAACTACGTTATGCATTAGGTTCCTAATGTTCTAGTAATCTTACCATGGAATAGGCACAAAACCCACAAGATTTTGTCGGTTACTAAAGGCATTGAATGGAGAAGTGTCACAAGTACTGGGTTTTTTGGACAAGAAGCTCATGCCATGATTAATGGACTATCATAATTACTAGTGATGCAAAAAGTACTTTTTAAAAATTTTACAGTTTGTTCTTCAGGAGACTAAAAGCTTGCGCAACTTCTCTACCCCATAGCCATCTAAAAGGAGATTCAGTAGACAAGAATTCTGTGTGAAAGTAGCAGGTGTTAATTGAGAGCACTTTTCACCTGAGGACTGAGGTTATTAAAAACAAAGACATGAAAGAATGAAGGAAACAAATGCTCATTGAAGGGCAAGGTATTTGGAGCAGAACACAAAACAAGTGAGAAGATGAAAAGGAGACAAGCCAGTCAAGGTTAATAGGAAGTAACAAAAAGGCATAAAACAGGAAAATGGTGATGTATGCCCAGCCTGACAGGCAGAATAACCGAGATAATGGTGTTCAAATACCATTCAACAACTGTAGTTTAAAAATTATCTGGAAATGGAAATATATGTAGACTAATGCAGCTTTTATATAGAACACAACAAACCGCTCGTGACAGAGGTTCACTACAGTATACAAGCCAACATGGAAAGGAAATTATTGAAAACAAAATCTATTAGCTTCTGCCACCCTAATCAGCATCTCATAAAGAGCAACACAATTCATTTGAGTTTTGGTCTCCTATTGTCTTTGCGAGGTATAGGCAAGATTAGTAAAGAAAGAAAATTCCCCTCTTGAGTATGTCGACCAAAAAAACCTGTTTGATATTAGTCTGTATTTATTCATGATGGCAAGTATAGAGTATTTCATCTCCCTCAAAAAGAGGCATGATATATTAGAAAACATTATAGATGTTAATGCTTGAAGATAGACATACAGTTCTCTTCCGCACGTAGGAATAACCATTGTTAAAGTATAAAAATGTACTACTAACCAGTACTCAACCAAAGGACACAAAAGAGAAAAAGATCAAATAAACAACGTTCAAAAAGATATTACACAACATGTTTTAAAGTACTGCAGCAAAATTAGTATTATTGATGAAAGTGAGGCTGTGTCACTAAATCCAACAGGACAAAGCCAGTTGAAACAGCTACTAGTTAAAACTATTTATCATGAGAATTAGACACACACAAAAAAAAGACCCTGTCCTTTAATAGACTCTGTGAAGACAGATCTCTCTGGGTCCTTTGACATCAGTTGAGCTCCACCACACAAATAATAAATTACAAACAACAGCATAGTGAAATAAAAGGTAACTCTAAATCTATTTTTTAAAAAAAGCATCTAAATACCTTAACACTCGGTACAAATGACATATATCAAAAAGGTAGAAGTTAAAGTCAAACCAATTCTACACAAACAGTAAAGGAGAAATTTAGAAGAAAGTTAGGATAAAAAAACAGCAGATAATTATATTAAGGAATACACATTTTTAAAAGATTAGTATAAAAGCTGCTAAAGGTTAGAGAAAGAAATTGGAGCATGCACAAAAGATGACAAAGTAAGATGCTAGTAAAAGAAAAAAGATTTCTAGGAGAATGACAACACATGCAGTCAAATATAGCAGCCGCATCAAAAGAAGTTTTGTACCAATTAAAGTCTCAAAGAAAGAGAAAAAGATCGAAAGTTGGATAGGTTACCCTAACATCTTCGAAAGCATCCAAAGAAATTACAGACACCACGACTGATCTTTAAGAGAACAATACAAAAAGGACTAAACTAAGGAAAAGAGCAAATAGTTTTTCTTTCCTTCTCCTCCTCTTTTTAGGAATGTGTACTGAAGAACATTAACAGAAGGAAAAAAAAAAAAAATCCATAGAAAGATTCAATGACAGTGAGATGAAAGCAAAATCCTAAAGTTAAATAAGCGCTGACGTTTCAAGACACCTGAAGATAGAAAAGCAACATAAAGCAGTGCTGTTTTGTAAAATGCAATTCTTTTGACAGCTGGTGACATTTGAGGAAATAAGCCAAAGCCTACAGGCCTCAAATCCAACACTATCGCTTTGCATTTTGATGCAGTATTTTACCCAATGCTGAACCATAATTTCACATATTTAAGTTTATTAAGCATTAAACTATCTTCCCTTTGATTAAAAAGAGGGAGAGGGGACAGAGTGTAATACTAGGTTAGTAAGGTTAGAGTGTCATGTTGTATTATAGTGAGGAGGTCAAGGATGAAAACAAACATCACCACTGGAAACAATGCTGGTCACTTCAGACAGATTAACAACGCCAAGAAGCTGCCATGCTACGCAGTAAGGAATGCTTCATAGGAAGTCAGCACAACTTTAAAACCCCAATGTCTGCAGTGTTCTAGTCTTTGCATAAGGAAAACAGGAGGATCTGGGCTTTAGGTGTGACTTGACAGTAATTCAGAGTCCAGAGGAACCAGTCACCCTGCAAAAGGGCTTCTTCCAAACGCATTAAAGAGCGTACTATCAATACTACCCTCACCAGTCCAAGACATGTCCAATCTAAAAACAGCACATATGAAGGATTATACAAGACGTTCACAGCTGATAATGACATGCAGCCATACGGACTCTGCACCAAATCCAGAACTGACAACATTTGCAGATAAGATAGTCCAACATACCCAGTCTAAAGATGCACACTGATGGAAAACCGTAACTTCAGGTGAACTACATAGACACAAATGTCAAAGCAGATGGGATAAAAGCTACAAGAAAAAATAAGGAAGAAAACTGAGGTGCACGTCAGCTGCACACATGGCACTGTGCAGACTGAAATAACTGAATTTTAAACTGTCAAATACTATTTATCAAAAACTTGCCTTCACACAGTATTTCTTCTTCCTCAGTATTTTCTAGCTGGATAGTATTTTCCATTCTCTATGAATTATTTTCAAGGTAGCATTTAGGTGTTGCTTGTCTAATTTAAAACAAATGGCAAGAGTGAGCAAGTTTGGGGAAATCTTCCCTGCAAAACAGAATGCATCACTTCTTTGTCAGGCCTGATGAAAGCACTGTATTCAATAAAAGCCAGGTAACTTTTTCCAGCAATATCTGTTGATCTAGTAGAAGACACCAGTATGCCCTATGAACCTTGCTTGCTGTACTTCACAAGGCTTATGCAAAATCCTTTCAATTATTTTGGATTTATACATCAACAGATTTTCCCATCAGCCTGGGAGAACAATTCAATACCGTGTGAACTCTGGTATTTAGAACCTAGTATGAGAATGCGTAAGTACATATAACAAGAGTAGGAAATCCCATTCAGCTATTAGTAAGTGCACTTGCATCTGGCAGGCATACATGAATAGATAATAGGCAACTGTTTACATGAATTTTCAAAATCAACTGCCTAAAAGATTTGAAGCAAAAGGTGTTAGGGCCTGAAAAGCAAAAGGTTTTTAATTCTCCAAGCCTGCTGCAGGGCAGGAACTGAAAGCAACTATCTCAGGACTGCAAGCTCAGAGTGAGGGCAAGGGGAAGCAGGTTTTAAACATAAATACAAATGTGAAATTCTAGTACCTTCGTGAAGAATGTACTGAAGTTTGCTGGAGTATAGCATGGAAAATGTTGCAGTTGTGCCTGCAGTGAGGCAGACATACGAAGAGAGTCTATTCTCCCAAGGGGTGCCAAGACATTCTAGTTTTACAAATTAACAATGTGTACGGTCTCTTGTGTGCAAGAGGGGGCACATCAATAACAAAACAAAAAAGCCAGTGAACTTATAGGGAGTCCATTACAAGAAACACCGCTGCTCTCTGTAGTTTAAAATCAGCTTTCCAGCTACTCAGCCTGGCAAACTTCCAAAAAGCCCTTTTCTACTCATATGCTGGCAGCGATTTCAGGAATCGTTAAACAGGAAGTGAATAAAAATATGGATAGCTTCAGTAAAATGGTGTAAAATAAAACAATACAACCAAGAAAACTTTTGCAGATTTTCAGTTTTTCGGGGCCAAGAAAGTTTTATCAACTGCGTTGAACCCAGAAGTGAAATATAACCTATATTCATGTATTCAAGTATCAGCACTTAAAAGTGCAAAATACAGAAGCTGTATGAATTAAGCTAACAACAGCTCTGTACCGAAAAAGTACAATTACAGCTTCTGTGTTTTTAAGCCCTTTATATTCAGCTATTTAACAAATGCAGCTTTCTCTTGTTTGTATGATTTGTTCAGTTAACACCTCCTACAATTCTGTAATTTCTGTGGAAGAATCAGTGCATTTCCAACATTAAGCTTTAAAGACTTCCAATATGCTACATCATGTTCACTTTCATAATTGACCAAAATTCACAAAAACTCCATGTGACAAACTCCCCAACCCAGACCTAAGAAAAGAGAGGATTAATAAAGTTCTACGTACATATAGATGCTTCAAAGTAACAAAATAACACAAAAATAATGTAAAATTGGACCCAAAACATCTGAGGTATATGCAAATGGTAATTCCCAGTTCAGTATCTGGACAGACATTAAACAGTCCATTCTGTCACACCATCTGCTAGGCAGTTACCAACCCTGCTCTGTTCTCTAAGCTATTTGTGCTTTATTTTTATTTTTAAGCATGGAACCATTCAACTTATTTGGAAGTCAGATAAAAGACACAGTGGTGAATTTAAAAAATAAAGTAATCAAAAAGTGATAGGCAGCAAAAAATCAACAACAAAAAAATCAAGTTTCAGATCAGTGGTAAGGAGAATTAAAAAATTACTTCTAAATGATTGCTTGAATTGCACTCCAAACAAGTTTATGTTCAGCATATACAGCAAGTCATGAAAGATTAAGCTTTGTTTTCAAAGAACAGCTTTGTTTAACAGAACAGTTACAAAATTTGGCAAAAAAATATTAATCTACATTATGGAAAAGAAACTGTGGGAATTATTCCTCTGTGTGCGTGTGTGCGCACACGCACATGTGCTTATATTCATGTATGGAACCATGAAGTAGCCCATTAAAGTATCACCTCAGACTATCACCTTAATCACAAGCCAAATGCCAACATAAAACCTTACCAGTACAACTGAACAGCAGGAAAGCAAAGATACATGCAGAGAACACAAAAGTCTCAGTCTACACCATGCAAAAAAACCACAGTATGGAAAATCACCAAGCTGCCCCCTTGGATCTGTGTTAAATCTACAAGACACAAGAGAGTGCTCACTGTGCAGATTTAACCCACAGTGTACACCCACTATGTGGATTTAACTGCTCCAGAGGTTGTCCAGAGTCATATAAAGAGCACAACGCAAGCCAGCTCATGTGAACCAGTTGCAAGAATCCCTGTGCTTGAGACTCCAGAGCACACTCAGGTCAGATGGGTTTGATGAAAACCTACTGCAGGAGATTCAACTGCAGAAGACCCACCGAAAGCTGTTTTTCAAGTTTACAAGCCATTTGTGACCAAAATGTGAATCTGAAAGACAATGCAAAAAAATCTATCCACTATGCATGGCTTTCACTGCGATACTCAGTGTAACATAGAAGGTGATTATTCACACATCTTGTTGATTGATACAACACCAACACTAAGGGGATGAGGTGCTTGTGCTTGCCCCAGGTTTTCTTCATTTGCAACTCAATAAAAACATGTAGTATTTTAGAAATTTGTAAGAGACATGCTGTTTTGCGCTGAGATAACTATGGTGAAGAAAAGAGAGAGTTGTGCTCATTTGTATTCATAGCTATTTAATATCTTACTAAAAAAAATACCCCCATGCATGGATATCGACTCTTAAAACCTCTCAAAAACTAATTCCTTGGTATAAGCCAAAACAAGACTGAGAAAAGTTTCTGTTACTAAAGCAAGCCAAAGAAGGCGACTCAGAAATGGAACTCTTTTTGAAGGAAAAACTATAAGGCTAGCTCAAATGCCAAGTTGAAAATTTGTTTGCTTTGCTTACTTTCAGAATATCTTGAGTTTCGTTCCACTTGTTTGTCCACTCTTTGGTCAATTCTTGTACCTATAAAAGAAAACAAATATTGGAAAAAAAAATCACATCTCTTCTAAAGTCCTTGATAACGCATTCTCAGAGAAGTACTAAATATTTGTGCAATTCTTTGTGAAGTTTAATACTTAAACATCTAGAAGAGCACTGTTGCTCCTGCAATAAGTGGCCATACCTACAATTTCTCTCTCTCAGAAAGGAAAAACCACAAGATTCTTATTTACAGTATAAAATGAAATGTAGGACAGGGATAGTCACTTCAAATAATGGCAGGCATTTTCAAAGAAATGGAATAATTCCATGAAGTGCTTCATCAGTCCTACAAAGTCTACTGCCACAGATTGATCCCTTAGTTCTAACAAGGCAACAGCTCCTTTCCTACAGCACAGGTATGTGTGTTCAATCTAAAATACCCCCAGAAATTGCAGAGGATGGCATGCAGAGGAAGAAGCAGACAGACAGCCCTCAGGACAGAATCAGAAGAGTTTGCTGCAACTTAGAAATTATGCACTTGCTTGAAATAAGCACAGAAGTGAGAAGCTGCTTGCAAAGGCATTACAGACAGGGAGAGCACTGCGTATGAACACTTAGGTTTTATCCTGCCTTTCCTACTCATCCATTCATCCATCTCATAACTTAACTTCCGTAGCCTCCATACTGGTAAAGGCTCTTTTCATTTCAGAGTCTTTCAGACTTCAGAAAGCAGTACATACAGGGTGCTTCAGGCAGATCCACCTCAAAGCTCTGTCTGACTTGGAATCACAATCACATCAAATAGAATATACATACATACACACACACTTTCATTTTTTAAATCATCAGATTGCTGTGGAGGAATTAAATACATAGGCTTTTAAAAACCTACACAATCTCTTATTATTTGAATTAACTTCAACTGCAGAAAGCTGGGCAAGAAAACCCAACAATAAAAAACCCCTATGTCCCTTTATTATTTTACATATAAAACTACTGTAGGAAAAAAGAAGTCTTCAGGTCTGCAATGCAGTTCCTCCAAACATCTCCACATTCACTACCTGCAGCCGATCATCCCAGCTGTCTTTGCAGATCAGCTGCAAATTAATCAATGGGAACTAAAAAAGCTTCTCTCGTCTCTAGCTGTATCTCAAGATTTCAACCGAGAAAAGTAAATACATCTTTCAATGCATATCAGTCCTTGTGCTGCTAATCAGAATGTTAAAAAATAATTGAAAAGATTAAAGAAAAACATGAAGGAGGTCCATAAGTCTATTCACCATACCAGGATAATTTCTATTCCTCAGAAATCATTTAAACATTGTTCTTATATAAGGACAAATCAATTCATTAAATAAAGCTGCCATATATTTGTCAGATAATTTAAATATAGTGATAAATTCTTTAGATCTGCACAAACAAATTATTGCACTCATTCAATTATAAAACAGCTATAACCACTGCAATATCTACTAAGAATTTTCAGTAATTACATCTCTTGTAATTATCATGGATAGTAATCACATAACCTTCTAATGAGGCTGACAAAAGATAATAAAATATGCTCGATATACTTCCCACATAGAAGGGGCCAACACTTCTGAGCAGGACAAGCCATGATTACTGTCAGAGCATGAATAACATACTCCCATTAGCATATAGTCAGCAGTTCATATTACTCAGCTACTCTTAGATAAAAGCTTTCTGTTTGTGCACAAAAATAAACACATACTACACATACTAACATATTATCATTCACCTCTGATTCAGTTTAAGAATTTTTAAAATCCAGTATGAGTACGAAAAAAAAATTTGCAACTGAAGGCTCATACTAGAGTTATGCAGTAAACATTAATTATTGAATACAATATATGCAGTAAGGATTCCTGCATATACTACAGAGTTGTAAAATGCATTCCTAGCAGAAACATAGCTTATGGAGAAGCCTGGACTCTGCAGCTCTGGTCTGCTTCATGCTAATACACCTGTCTCATCCATTTTTGTCATGAAGTTTATTTTTGAAGTATCACTTCACTAAGAAGTATTTCAACATGTCTTTAAAATTGGTATTACTAGGGGGAATCCTGAAGAGTACAGACAGATACCATACCATTTACTGAGATACAGGATTCTCAAAGCAATGCATTCATTCTCTAATTGTAAATGTTGAAGCAGCACCAGTGTAAACCTTACTGTTTAAACGATCTAAGAAGCCCCTATTTTTTAAAGGCATCATATCTACATTTGATTAGCATCTTCTTGACAATATTCAGAACTAAATATTTGCTTCCAGGTAGCTGAATGATTCTAAATACTTTCCTTTCTCCTCTTCCAAAGTCTGAGTAATACTATTTTTTTAAAACAGTTTGCAGTAGCTTTAAAAACAGGCAAGTGTACAAAAAAGGATTAACATGGAGTGATAGAATAAAGAATGAAAGACTGCAAATTAGACAAATGAGAGTACCATTATATCTATATCCTTTAGGACCCTTTGAGTTTATCTAGACTGCCTGGGAATTCTTCCCAGCCTCTACACTGGGCTGCATTAAAACAACTTGGTGTGAGGTACACTATGAAGTACACCTAGATCTTAGACCCTCCCCAAAAAGAGACAGCTAATTAGGCACTGAACATATTTGTTTACACCAAATTTTAAGACTGAAATTTTCTGAAAACCCCTGCCCCATAACACAAGTTACTGATTAATTGAAAACATAAAAGAAGTGACCATTTCCCCCACATATTTTTTACTGTATTTTCTACACACTAAATGCTTTGTTACTGTGATTACCTGTTACTAATTACTCTGGTTTAGTGGCTTTTTCCCCCTCTATTCTATTTACAAACATACTTTTTTAGTAAGGCAAGCTGGCCTGGGAACAAATATTTTCACTAAATCAAACTCTTATATAAATACCAAAGACATACTTTCTTCATAGTTATGTTTTCTTACATTAGTAGGATAACAAAATTTAAAGTTCACATATTTAAAAAGAACGCACCAAGACAAAATTGTCCGGTGGGAGAAGATCTAGTTGTGTATCAAAGAAAAAACATCCTGAGAGTTAACTCTTGCATCCAGACCACCCCTCGTTTTTTTTCTATCTAAAAGCTGTTTTATGAAATTGTAACTCACCCTTGCTTCATTCTGCTGAAGCTTTTCTTCCATACTTAAAGCTGTTGGAGAATCCAGGAGTGCGATCTAAAATTGTCAAAAGTAAACATTGCCAAGTTAAAAAAAATGAAGAAAACAAGTAAGAATTTCTGGCAGAGTCAAATGAAAGAAATGCAATTGTTCAACTTCTTTATTTTTTAGGATGAATTCTTTTGCACTCCAATATACATCATTTTACTTTGAAATACTGTAAACAGAGTAATCAAAATCTTGTCAAAGGAGATATTTCAAATACAAATCATCAGTTTGAGAGTACTATTTTCATTCACTATGTATACATATGGTCACACACATTCAGATACTGAAACCAGACACAAGTTTATAACAGGTAATTCCTGATACATCTACCTTATATTTCTGTTAAACATGAAAATTTGTTATGCATCAATAGTTAACCATTTTGCTAAAATATATTTGTATATTGCTTATCTTTAATAAATATTTATTAAGGTAACTAGCCTTAGAAAAGGAAAACTACTATACAATGTGCACACACACAAGCAGTGTTATGCGACCTTCTACACTGAATCCAGCACTATATTTTGGTATATGCTTCAGTGATCTACAGAAGCATTTGCAACACAATATTCTGGGAATATAAAGGAAAACCACAAAAGAAATTATATAGAGATTTATATTCTACTATGCATACAAAGCACCACCCGCTGTTTTATCAACCATCAAAAATTCAATTAACTTAAGCAAGTTCTCTATTGTCTCCCACACAGCCACATATCACATCCTACAACTGAATCAGATTTATTTTGTGATATCTACTGTTTTACAGCTTGGAACTAGGTCAAAGCATTAGATCTTCAAAGAGGTCCAAGTTACACCTACTTGGCTAACCCTAAATCAAACAATATTTCAAAAATAAATTAATTTTCCCCTCCTAAAGAGTATCGGAGAAACACACGTATAATAAAGTAACTCAACCCTATAAAGACTTTTCTAATTGTTTGTAACAAAGCAGAGCTCTCCACTTCAATCATCTACAGTACCTGTTACTGCTTCCAACTGTGGTCCTATCCCCTTTTTCAGCAAATGTTTTATAGCATGAGATCTAGCTGAAGTGCTAGTCTTCTATTAAAAAAAAAAATCTATGCTGAACTGACATTTCACTATGCACAGCCCATCCAAAATAAAATTAGATAGTTCTAGAAATAAATCTTAGGTATCCTTTCAGATACTTCCAAATCATATTTGCTCAAGTATGAAATCTAGCAGTCACGAATGACATTATTTAGAAGAGACAACTGGCCCAAGCCAATTGCATATTCCTTATTGTTAGCTTGGTTTCACCATCCTGGAAACAGAAGATAAATTAAGCCTAACTGAGCTTGTGCAGCAAGTGTTTATAGTGGCTAATACTGATAGAAGATCAAGAATCATGCAAAAGGCAAGTATAGCGCAACACATGTTTTCTTACACCACCACTGAACACTTATGTATTTAGCACATTACATGCTTTCTAATGTACTGTGAAGCCAAACACAAATAATATGTATTGTTTAAACCCATTCATACTCTCACATTTTTATATTTACACATCTTAGATACATAATATCTTCTATTTCTTTTAAGATACTAGGTAAAGTACCCCTTCAGTCCATCACGCTAGACCCAGAAAATAGGTTACTGCGCCGTCTCCTTACGCTGTGGTGACTACCTGTTCCACAGCACATTGCAATCATGCTCTGATTATATTAAGAGAAAGCTAAAGGCTTTAGGATGACAATTTTTCCCCCCTTATGTTAAAAGAGGTAATCTATTGGCCATATGGAAACTGATTCAATCAGGAAAATAATATTCATTCATAGCCTCATAGAGCTTGTTTACTCAAATCAATATAATGAAAGATAATTATCTCATTATGTTCTAGAAATAGATGTTATAACTCAAGGAAAATTACACATAAATTTCAAGTAAAGCTAACCTGATTCCCTTGAGCAAGCAGAGCTTTTAATCGGGCTATTTCAGCTCTCAGCTCACGGATCAGTTTGACGTTAGGATCCTCATTAATAGTAGGCTTGTTGATGATGTTTTTGGCTCTATTTGCATAGCGAAGTGTACTTAAAGTTTCTCCGTAATTGACATCAGCAGGTGAAATAGCTAAGGAGATGAAATCAGAAACAGTTTATTCAGCACCATATGTTTCATTTAGTAAAGTTAGCTTATACTTTAAAAGTCAGATAAACCTAATGTGGATGAAGAGACAGAAATGTATGATTAACCAGCATGGCTACAATTTGTTCCAATTCTTCACCTAGCTCCACTGCTTTCACGTCACTATAACTTTGCTCAAGTAAACACTGTATTAGAATAATCAGGTCCAATCATCAAGCATTGTAAAGGAATCTTGCTGTCAATCTACTTAACATTTACATTTCTCCAGTAAGCATAAACGTCCTATGTCAATACTTTACAGGCTTTCTTGTGAATTTTTTTACAAGAACAGTGAATATTTTGAAAGTATCAACATAATCACTGAATGGAGAAGTCACTTCAGGTAAAAAGACAGTAGGTTCAGTCTAAGTTTTAAAGGGAAATTAGCATTCAAAGAAAAAGGAGACATGAAAAAACAAGAGAAGAGCTTCTGTAACTTACAAACCTAGCTGCTCTGCCAAGCTGCAGGCATCTGGCAGCACACAGAACTGTTACCTATCTGATGCATCAAGAGAAACCAGTAGTATTCTTACAGACAACTTAACCAGAAAAAACAATGCAGTTTAAATGAAGGTGATAATGCTATCCTTCACTTAATTTTCCTAACAATATACAAGATGTTCCCAATTAAAAAGATAATGACTGCATCCAAATAGATGAGCAAAAACAGAAGAGAACACCATGCATAAGTGATGAGGGACCAGAAATCTTAATAATCAAACTGAACAAGAGACCCAGAGAATCAATCAGTGAAAACACATGAAAAAATAAACAAGTAACTGAAACATTCTGCCCTTCCTCATTCTCTCAACAGTAATAAATATTCTTTTTGTGGTACAGACTCCCTGAATTAGACGAGATGCACTTGGCAGACTGTAGTTCCCCTAGCTCACACTATCACTTCCCTACTTTATCTACTGTCTCCTCTTCACTACTCAATTATTCTCCTTCTGGAAAGATGTTAGAATACATTATAGAAATATGACAAATCAGAATTGGATGGTTTTTTATAAGAGCCCTTCCTACAGTCTGAGATGATCTTTCTGCTTTTTTTTGTGTTTAGTTACAGAAAAGGCAGGCCAAACGTATGTGGACAGCTTGTCAGGCTCCGTCAAGCAATTCAGCTACATCACCAGCGGAGTTACCATTGGAGAAAAGATCAACCGTCAGGGCTCTGCCGAGCAGAAGCATCATTAATAGATGAGGAAGTAGTTGAAAAAGCAGCTGTGCACTGTAATCATTAGTATGGGCACTGAAAGCTCACTGTGTTTCTAAAACTTCTCCCAATCCCTCTGTTACAAAAAACCTCCAAGTTACTCAACCATGTAACTGGGGGGGGGGGGGGGGAGGCACAAGCA
>NW_010523533.1:17318-31024 GCF_000687285.1 Phaethon lepturus | reverse complement strand
GGAGCATCAAGAAGAAAGGTGCCAGCACAGTGTTACTTAAACAGCCAGAAAAACAGAGTCTGCTCCAAGATCCTCTTTTGGCACTACTATGATCAGTCTGAGGAAAGGAAATGGCACGGATTCCAAAAACATTCCCAAAATAATGCAACAAAGGAACTGCCATCCAGAGAATTTGACCATAGCAAAGCTACTGAAGAACCAGAATTTGATCCAATGCATTTTATTCCTTTGATTCTGCTCTCTCACCTTTCCCAAGAGAGGACTGCATCAGCTAGACTGAATTTCATTTGAGCAGGAAAGAGCAAGAAAAATTTCAGAGCTGCTCTTTTCTTCACACCTTACATCTCTGACATCCAAAGTCCTCCCCTCCCCTTGCAAATCCTCCTGGCTTCACTTGGGGTATTTTGGGAATGGAATTCCCATTCCAGTTTGTTGAAAAACCTGCAACATATATGCCATAGGTAGGTTTTTTTAACCACGTGATCCTTACAGAGCTTCCTGCAAGTAAAAAGGAAGCTGCAAGAAAAGTTTGCAAGATGACTGATGATAAATAATTAAATTTAGACAAAAAGTTAAAATGCTGTGTGCATTCAAAAAGTAGGTTAAAAATTACCACCTTACCCACTGAGTGTCAAAAGAGACCAGGTTGTTTCTGCTGTAACAAAAACAACACAGTTTTGGAAAAACAAACCAATGCACACATCGGTACTGGCTAGATGCACAAAGCTGGAGTATTTTTTTTACTGGGGATGAAAGTCTGCAACATGGGGAGGAGAAGTCTAAGGGGAGGAAAGTACAGGACTTTATCTAGGTCCAGGTTTGAGCACTTACCATGAGTAACAGAGCTATCTGGAATGCAAGTGAATCTCAAGAATAAACAGGAACTATTACTTGAAATTTAACTGATCAGATTCACTAACCATTACACTGCGCTTGTGTCAAAGAATCACAGCAGTGAGGTGTCTACTTCAGATAGATGTCAGAGCAAATGCAAGCGATTAGGCACATACATCTGGATGATCCTTACTTATGCAAACAAATGTCCAACGACGGTACATACACAATCTGCATATGAAAATGAAGCGCTCAAATTCTGGAGGCACACCTGCTATTGTCCATGACATTACTAAACAACTAGACTGTCTCCATATACACAATGAGACCCAGTATCATTCTACTGCTGGAAGAGATGTTCTGCAGCATGTAGGTAAAGGCAGAGTGTTACTAGAAAACTCCAAAGGAAAGAAATCATTAAGATTGTAAACAATCTTCTGCCTTAACATAGCATCTGGAATCTAATTATTTACAGCCACTCCTATTAAGCATGGTTCAGGATGCGAAAAAGTAATTTAAAAACACTTACTGGCAATCATTATAGTTTTAGAGTTTCCTCCTAAGCTGTCTTTTAACAGCCAAGTCAGCACAGAGTCCCTGTAAGGCACAAATACTTGTTTCTTCTTTGAAAGAGGATTTGTTGCATCCTGAGATAAATCAGCTGTTATGTGGAGGTAGAAAAAAAAAATTGCAATAACTATTATGTATTTTTATTCATTTTCAAAAACAGTATGTGTTAGGCCAGTATTAGTAAGTAAGAAAATGAACAGAAGTGTAAGTAAACAAACAGAAAGGTATTTAGTTATTTAAAAAACAAAACACAAACAAAATAGACAAGCACAAAAACCAGAGACTTACCTAAGGCAGAAATGACATTTCCCAGAGTAACTAGAGATTTGTTAATATTCCCTCCTTCCTTTAATCTAACCCCTGTGGCACCAGTGGCATCTGCTCTCTCGCTTCCAGCAAGATCTACCAAATGAATCTTGCTGACAGTCTCACAGGGCATTTCAGAATCAAATTTAGCCTACAGAAAAAAATTCCAATGAAAAGTGTGTTAAGCTAACACATTCTGACATTTTACTGAATGCAACTTAATGTCCTTCTTCACTTGTTTCAATAGCAGAGCTTCAGAAGACAGGTCTATTAGAGGTGCCACAGAAAGGCATTTGATCATGAATTGCTGCATAACCCCCAGACAAGTACTTACTACTGTAAACTGTAGTACCTGCAACTTTCTAGACACACACACAGACTAATGTGAATTGGTATTTACATGATAGAGTGAACATGTGGTGCATTCGTTTCATTAAGCTTTAAATGTTGAAAGTTATAGCATACAGACACATTTATACTCAATTTCTCCCCCGTCTCCAAGTAACAATTGCACTTTTATTCTGTGATTTTAACGAGGTTTCCTCCCAATTTTTATCTTAATTCACATAAATAAATTCAGATTGCCCTGTTTCAAACTTCCTTCTACTTTTACAGTACAACAGTAGAGCAAAACTTTTTGCTGCCTCCCTCTCACCCTCTTCTGAAAGCTTTGCAACAAGCAAGTCATCATTAGAGAACAGCTGGTGCGCAGGATTTTGTGTGTGTTTATTTTTAGGTGGACACATGCAAAGTTCTATGAGTAGAGCAAATCACCTCTATGCTACCTCCTCTTCATCTTGCAGATTATCTGTGGACTGTCTAAAAAACCCCCGCCCCAAAATGATGAAGAGCAGGGGTCATTAGAAAAGGCATTTACTACCTATAAACAAAAAGATGGCTGTGCTCCAAGAAAATATGTTGAATCTCTCCGTTATTCCACCAGTAAATCAAGGAATATAAATATTTTCCAATAGTAACAGATGAAGAGTCAGCAAGAAAACATTCAGAAAACATTTCTACACTCTACAACTTGGGCCATGGAGACAGGTTTTTTTCATAAATCTTGGGTAATACAGTGTGAAAGCTAGACCAGGTTCAGCTCTGGCTGGAGTCTCACACAACACGCTTCTTGCCCACTCCCGTCACAGCAGCATTACTGGTCACTGTTATTCAGCCTGAACTCCCTATGATTATCTCCTCAAAATCATATTACGTAAATCACATTACAATGCAAATTTTAAAGATTGTAATCACTGATAAACGTATTATAATTCTCAGAATAGTATTTTCATGCTTTTAACTTTCCCTATCACAAGGCAACAACATTATCTACCCATATTTGCATATTTGACAACCTTATTTAATTATCATATGAATTATTGAATGTCAACACATATTAAGTGTTTTAAGACAGGGGGTTTTGCTTTGTTACCTGAGTGAAGTTGATCGTGAAAATGGCGTGCGACCTGCTACTGACATCATTCATTCCAGTTGCAGCTGTCGTTCTATTTATATTTCCTGCATCCATAAGTTCCTCCACATCAGTATAATTTTGCACTAAATGTTTAGACAAATCTAAAGAAAAGCAGAGTGTTACAGTATGCTCATATGTGCACTTGATTTTCTTTACAAAAAGATTCAAATTACCCTCACTACTGCAAAATATTGCTGCAATTAGTGTTTATTGTCATACTTGTTTATCACTTAAGGAAAGGAATGAGGCCTCATGTGAACAATGGAGAACTTCGAAATTTACAGGAAAAGAAGAAGAAAATATGCAATTTACTAAAGTATTTAGTGCAATAACATAAGCATAATCCCTCAAGAGACACGAGCCTTCCCTGGTAGAGGACAGATTAAGACAATTAGCTCTTAATAGGTTCTTTCCATCTAAAGATTAAAGATTTATAAATTATAGTCAATAAATTCTTAAAACCAATTGCAACTCTTAACATTATGTAAAAATGTATTATAAAGTTACAGATAAAAACTGTATATGTATAATAATCTTTGAATTGGGAAATCAAGTGGGAATACTAAATGAGAGGCTATTCTCCTTTAATGCTTTTATATCAAAGCAAAGTATTATATCCATCATCATTTATATTTTAAAAGATAAAAATGCCCTATGCAATTAGACATGACATTTTAGAATATATCAAGGTAATAAAACATGCAGTGCAAAACACTGGAAGTGTTTTTACCCTCAACATACGGCCCTTCTTTTGGATGTTCTCGTATTCGTAAATTGTTAGTTTTTGATGACTTCCGCCTGAGAAGATCTCTCACACGTTCATTATAAATCTCCAGATAACTGAAAGAAAAAGATTAGAAAACCATTGTCTGATTCAAGAGTCTTTAAAAAGAGGGAAAGCCATGTTAACACTGCGTTTGAAAGCAAGATGCCTGGAGAAGCAAATGGATCCAAAGCTGGCTTAAGACAGTAACGACTACAGTGTACTTGTATCGCAAAGAAAAAAAGGGGGGGGGGGGGGGAAATCAAGCAGCGAGTAGAAAGGAAGCAGACATTAACAACAGCAAGATCTCATGTCAGCTAAAAAAAAGTGTAAAAGTAAGGAAGATGCTGTCCAGAAGCAAAGGCGTTTTCACTATCATTTAAATAAAGCAAAATGCACAGGTGATGGATTAAGTTAGAAGTATTGCACATTTTGACTACGACTGCCAACAAAAATCAATTATAGGACTGAGGCCAAGCATGGAAAGTTATTTCAAAAACACACACTTTTCTCAGAGATAAAGTGAAACAGGATGGCTGTAACTGAAACAAGTTTGATAACTGGCAAACTATTAACACACCAAGACCTACCTGACTTCTGTTCGAAAGGATGCCTCATTTCGCTTTGTTTTTTCACTTATTTTGCTGAATAATCCTTCACAAATTCGAGGTATTAAACCTGCATCACCCTGCAATAACAGCAATGATTATTTCCAAGGCCATATGCACAATCTATTTTGAAAAATAAAACGCAAGATCGCTAGTTGAGGGTTCCAACATTCAGAAAAAGGGGAACAACCCAAAACTTTTCAGCAAACACTCTCTTGCCTTTTATTTAATTGCAGTCATCTTGCCATTTCAAACCTCACGTTCGTGTTGGAACATATATACTAGCTCCAGTTCTTTGCTATTGGGATATACTCTGGCCCTCTCACTTAGTTCGAATAATCCCAACTGCTTACGGCAAAAACTGGCTCCTCAGAACAACACATGAACTGCCTTATGTCAATACTATCTTTTCTAACTTCTTCTGTCTCATTTCATTATGGACTTGGCAACATCTGCAGAGAATGAGATAAGAGCCATTTACATGAATCCATGAGCCATTCTCATTCAAACCCCCAATGCCCAGCTCACAGTCCTTCCTGTCTCAAAAGATGCAGCTTTGGATAAATTAGCATGCAGTAACAAAATTAAAGGTACATTCACTGTGTCCCACAATGCAGACAAATTAAATTTGATATCTAACTTCTGAATGCTCGACTCCACCGTTAAAGAGTTTTTATGCATAAAGTGCTCAGCCGCTTTAATAAAGCAAACTGAAAAAACATATTGCTTCTCACAGATCCCTACAGACTACATGATTTACTAGCAGGGCTGCAACTATCCATTACAGGGTCCTTGCCACTTCAGCTAACACAGCAGCCAGCAGCAGCAGGATGCCATCTTCACGGCTAAGCTGGCACTTGAGAATTGAGTCTCATCCCAGTGAGGCTGCGGCTCCACCACTGCTGTCAAACACATGTCAAGACCGCGAGGCAGCAACTAACACCACCAAGATATCCAGACACTTAGCATACAGCTCTCCTCTTCCCATTGCTCCAAGGAGAATCCTTTCCAGCCAAGCAGCGAGGCAGTAAGTCAAAGCCAGGGTTTTCCCCAGCAGCCAAGAGGAGGAGGAGAGTGCCAGGCAGCTCTGGGCTCAGCTGAGGGAGGCTGCTCGCTCCCAGCTGCCCCGTTCACACCGAGTCCGATGAGTTAGATGACTAACTACCTGCTGAGCACACCTCCTCCCCACCACTTCAGGAAGACAGCAGCTAAAACTCTTTCAGAGCTAAAATGAGTGAACATGGCTCCCAGGAATAAAGGGACAAGAACATATACATACAGATGAGCTTTGGGCTCAGAGCTGCAAACTCAAGAAGTAGCTTACAAAACAGTCTGTCAGCTACAATTTGCCTCCAGTCCAAAAATGCATAACACATTTGATGCGATGGACTAATTCTAATTCTATGCACCGCTGAGGCAAGAAATGTTCTTGCTTAGAGTCAGGGGCCTTGTAATTAAGCAGCAGGCAACTTAGAACAAACCAGACCAAACATCCAACATAAGCATAGCCCAGGCACTCAAGGCACCTAAGCAGGTTTGCCAGGGGGGATTCTACAGGTATCTGGCAGCAGGAAAACACAAAGACAGTGGACTACTCTGCAACAGACTCTGGCAGGGCGAGTGCTCCATGGGCAAAGACCTCTCTTCTACTTGGACCTCAACATAAAATCTGACCCTTTTTGCCCACGCTCACTCCACTCTGCTCCTGTGCTAGTCCCCTCTGTCCTCATTCTTCACCTTCCCACTGCACTCTGTCCCAGCAGTCATCTTTAGGTGCCATCTCTGAGCTCCTTTTCCTCTTTCCTTTGCCCAGGTATAAATCCCAATTCATCATCCAGTTTTGCTTTTTTTTTAATCATACACTATCCCTCCATTTTGCCCTTTTCCAGCTTCTTCCTCTTCTTAATCACAGCCTCTCTGTCCTTCTTAAACCAGGCTTCATTCTTTGAAATAATAAGCTAGTCTCCTATCATACCTAGCCCTTCACCTGACTGCACCTTGGTTTAAAAAAAAGAAACAACAAAAAACACCACTCTAGATAAAGGGAGAAACTTGCAGCTTAATCAGGCTTTTTTTGAGACACTTTGAGCAGCCTTTCCCAATATGTATCAATCTCTACTCCAGATGAAGTTTCAGGGTTCTGCATTGGCATTTCCCCTACGCTTTTTTTTTTTATTATTATTACTTGACCTTCTTTCTTTTTTTTCTTTAAACATAGGAAGAAGAAAAAGTAAGACTTTTCTTTCATCTCATGCTTGGAAACACCTGAACAGTTTTAATTAATGCTTAAGGAAAAAACATGAAAGATCCATCACAAAGTTTTAGGCAAGTCATTAGTGTCTGACATCATTTAGCAACTGCAAAAAGCATCTTAAAATAGGAAATATTAGCTCTAATTGAGTAACTTCAACCATAGCAATATAGTGATGAGAAAGGAAGAACACACAGTTCCCAGGATATTTCATCAGTAAAATATACATCTTACAGAATGCACACTCTTTATTAGCAACTATATTTAAACATTTTCTCCCTTTCCGCTCGCTCCAGCTCTAGGGCAGGATCAACTACATCTTTGACAGGTTTTTTTCTGGGTTACAGAGTTTCCAGTCACGAAAATCTGTGGAACCAAAATAGGTAGTTCACTCCAGACCCGAATTTTCTCATTAAAAGCCTGTTTTCCTCTGTGCTATCTCACCAGAAAACTCCTTACTGCACTTTAAATATACTGTTTCTTACCTAACGTGGACATAGGGAACAAATTATTCCCTTCCTTTCTGCAGCAGCCTTTCTTGTCTTGGAAGACTTTTGTTCCTCCACAGTCTTCCTTTCTCTGCATATGCAAGTCTGACCTTCCTGACAGATTGTATTTTATAGATCTCTGATCGTTTCAGTGTCTCTGTTCAAGCATTATTCTAACTGGTCTACATATTTCTTGAAATGATTGCTGCACATAGTATTGGGGAAGACTTCCAGAGCCAACAACAGCAGATATTGAAAGCAAAATGAAAATAGAACTCATACTTTTTAAGGAGAAGGAAAAAAGAAAACTTATTTCCAATTCAAGTTTTCTTATAGCACTGTAGTCTCTCTGACAGGGCCATCAATTTTCAAGCATTTAACTTGGTGGCTGAGTATATTTTCTACACGCTCTGTACAAAGCCAGATTAAAGTATTTATGTATCATGGCAAGAAGATTATACCTTTATTATTGAATAGTGTCAAATAAACTTCAGCACCTATTCATTTGCAAAATGTCTTGATGATTACGGTCATTCTATATAGTGAGGCAGTCTCATAAAAATGTCACTTTTATAAATTTCTGAAATCAAAATCCACATCTAGGTCATAAGATCTTTTCTGGTTACAAAAGTCTATTCTGTTTACCACATTGAAGTTAAATATAAAGCTACTTATTCTGTGACAACCAAAATAAAAAGATTTACAGCTAATTTACTCTCCTAAGCTAAAAAGAGGTGCCAAGTGGCCAATCTTAGTACATTTCAAAAGAGTGATCTATCTAGGGAAGGACAAGGCGCAATATTCCCCTTTTCAATTCTGCTGGGAGAAGACATGCTATATTTTTTTCCCCAAGGATTAAAGGGAAATAAAACCGTAGAGGTTGCCTTGCAAACAGGCTTCATCAGTCGGCCCTTTTAAGCTGCTCCGCTCCCAACAGCAGGTTCTTTGGGTCCTTGCCCAATCATGGAAGCAACTACAAGAAACTACTCACACCCTTCACTCATGAACTGCCAAATGCCCCTCCTACCATGCCTTCCTCTTCCAGGGTCTTCAATGCAGTGCTCAACAGGACTTAATCCTTAAAATTGAAGTTACTGTATCACCTGATAATGGTTTGCCGAAACTTGTATTTAGCAACCCTCATAGAATCTTTGGGTTAAGGTCATCTAGCTCCCTGCAGTGAGCAGGGACATCTTCAACTAAATCAGGTTGCTCAGAGCCCCGTCCAACCTGACCTGGAATGTTTCCAGGGATGGGGCATCTACCATCTCTCTGGGCAACCTGTGCCAGTGTTTCACCACCCTCACTGGGAAAAAATTTCTTCCTTATCTCTGGTCTAAATTTACCCTCTCTTGGGTTAAAACCATTACCCCTTGTCCTATCACTACAGGCCCTATCACACAGTCTGCCCCCATCTTTCTTACAGGCCCCATTTAAGTACTGGAAGGCTGCAATAAACTCTCATGCCCAGTTTCTATTCCTCACTTGACAGCCTTCTCTAAACAGGGGTCAAGGACCTATTTTAATCTCTGACCCTTCAAGAGGGCTAAAAAAAAAATATCTCTCTTCAGAAAGACCTAATCATTCACGTTCTCAAAATCAGTATCTTCTCTTTTGTCTCAAGTTGGGAATATAAAAACCAGCAGTAACATTTGAAAGTTTTGGTTTTGTTACTGAACAAAATCATTGATTTTTGTCCAATATAACAGAGTATCACTTAAAGACACTTCTTCCAACTGTAAATATCTACCTATAACAGAAACAGCTTCTAAAACCTCTGATTAATACTAGAAGGTATGATACATGGGGAGCCAGTAGCATACAGAAGGATTAGCAATAATAATTCCATGAAAACATGTTCTTGCAATAGCACAGTTTCAAAGCATTGCTACCAAATAAAAATGCACGTTTGCAAAATACAACATACCGCATTTCCCATCATGGTGTAGGACTTCCCAGATCCAGTCTGTCCATATGCAAAAACGCAAGCATTATAACCTTCAAAGGCAGATTTAAGCACATCTGTACCAAGATTTTTGAAAACCTAAAAGCAAAGAAAGTTCTTTAAGACAACAGAAGCTTGGGGAAAAATGTTGTCGTAAGTCATCAGTCCCCAATGACAAATCTTGAACAATAAAGCACCACAATATAAGCTGCTGGCATCAACTCATGATACTTACTATAGGACAGGAAATTAGTACTTTAAAACACTACATTTCACCACTGTGTTTAGTTTACAACAGTGCAACAGTGTATTTTCTACATCTTTTTCTGTCATAGACCTACTTGACATGCAGAAGTACCAAAAAAACCCACCCAGGCACTCCCCTTCTTTCTATAGCTCAAATTTCTTTCAGCCAATCTCAGATACTTCATTCACTTTTCCTTATTGTTAATACCTACTCACTTTTTGTATCTTTGCCAACACTTCTCAAACACTGCAAACACTCAGCCCCTTCTCAAAGTGAAGTATTTCAGTGATCCTGTCAGTTTCTTGGTTTGTGTTTTTGGAGGGTTTTGTCTGTCTGGTTTTGGTTTTTTGCTTTAACCAATTTTAAGAAAACAGCCCATTATTTTCTTCATGTTTTCTCCCTAACTGGCTTTTACATACCATTACTTTTTAGGCTGGCAAACATGGAAACATGTTTTCTATATGGCAAGAGACCTTCTTTCACTAGCTAGTCCCTTCTCTTTTGCCTTCAACATTTACAAACTGGTAACGATCCCTCCTCCACAGCCCATAATACAGGAGTCTGATCTCGCCTAATAACTTCAAGCTCTCACCAGATGCCTTCACCACTTGCTCTGCAATACAGGCTCCAGTATCCTTCCCAGATTCCTGACCTTTCATTATCATTGCCCCTCATTCGTTATCAGTACCCTCTGTGTTCAGTTTTGGGCCCCTCACTACAAGAAGGATGCTGAGGTGCTGGAGCGTGTCCAGAGAAGGGCAACGAAGCTGGTGAGGGGTCTGAAGCACAAGTCTTATGAGGAGCGGCTGAGGGAACTGAGGTTGCTTAGTCTGGAGAAGGGGAGGCTAAGGGGAGACCTTATCGCTCTCTACAACTACCTGAAAGGGGGTTGTGGTGACAAGGGTGTTGGTCTCTTCTCCCAAGTAACCAGCGATAGGACGAGAGGAAATGGCCTCAAGTTGCGCCAGGGGAGGTTTAGATTGGATATTAGGAAAAATTTCTTCACTGAGAGGGTGGTCAAGCATTGGAACAGGCTGCCCAGGGAGGTGGTGGAGTCGCCATCTCTGGAAGTGTTCAAAAAAAGTGTGGATGTAGCGCTTAGGGACATGGTTTAGGGGAGATGGTGGTGCTGGATTAATGATTGGAGTTGATGATCTTGAAGGTCCTTTCCAACCTAGTGATTCTGTGATTTTTGAATGCTAAAGCATATTTTGCATCTACAAGGCATATTAATGGGGCATGTAGTATTAGACAGACTTCCATTTATTATTTTTCTGCCTTTGAAAAGGAAAAATGTAACAATCATGAACAAAGCACACTAGGCAACCACATTACCAATAATCAAGATCAATTTTATTCCATGGCAAGATGAATGTGAATGAAAGATGCCCTTCTACGCCACTGGTGCAGTAAACTGCAAACCCTGCAGCAAGTTGATCAGAGCTTATCTACAAAGTCTTACAGTTAAATATGAAATTAATAACACAAAGCAAAACAATAGCTAGTGCAGCATTTGTTTAGAAATTGCACTCCCATGGTTTGAAACTTCTGTTTTCAGTGTGCACAGGTTGTAGTTAAAACAACACTTGAAACAGGGACAAAGATGCTTTTGTGGTTGAGCAAGAGAAGTTAGCGTTCTTGCCAGTAAGGAAGGAGGCGGCAGTCCGGGGTTGAGAGACACACTAATAGCAGAATATTTAATATGGACACCTAAGCCACATTTAGGATTTATTGTTAGCATCCTATTACTTTGAACCACAAAACTCAGAGCTTTACCAAAAAAAAAAAAAAAAAAAAAATCATTCCTCAAGGCTGCTGCAGCAATCCCTATACGGGCCTTTTAATTTGATTTTTTTTCCTATAAGCTCCTGACACAGGCAAGCTATACTGATCTTGCCTCAACCTGACCTGCTCTGAAACAGAGGCAAAATGGCACCAGTAAGGAAAAACTTAAAATAAGGAAAACTTAATTTATTGCTTATATATGGAAATTGGACAACAACGTAGGATACAACTTGGATATCCATTCATATTAATTCAAGTTTCCTTTGCAAATGGCTGCTTTAATAAGACTCAACTTCATTATTTCACAGCACATTCAGATTCTGGAAAAACCTGTATTGTAACAGCCACAGCCTAACAACACAACGGACTCCCTTTCTGGGATTCTTCTAATGAGGTCTTGTCTAACGTAGCTTTCCAGAGGTATCTAAAGTCAGGTAGAGAAACAGCTACTTAAAGGATCCAAAAATTAAATATTGATAAACCTAAGCCACAATCAGGGCTTAAGAAGAATTTCTGTAACTACTTTTACATTTTGCAGGCTTTTCCAAATATGCACTGATATATCGTTAACGCTGTTTTATGGAGATGTACCCATCAGAAGAGCTGAGAATACAGTAATCAGTTATCACTGAGAATTATATGCATTTTCATGAAACTAAGTAATATGAAACTGAGACCCTAATCATTTTCTACAAGCAAACTTAACGCAATCGTTTGTTGCGTCTGCAGAACCACAACCAAAAATCTCAAGCTTCAGTTAGAATTGGAGCAGAAAAATACATTATCAAAGCTGCTTTAATTTAAATAAATAACTCTCTGCATGCTCAACTTAAAGCATTTGCTGAAGTTCTAGTAAAGCCATACAGCCTGAAGTGCCTGCTTCCTATCATTGCGCTCAAATACACTACTTTTGGAATTTGCCACAGTGCTTAAGTAATTTGGGTATTTCTACATCAACATCCAAATAACTGTAGACTTCTGGATATTTCAGAGAACATAGCAAAAACTGTGTTACTTAAAAAGAACATCATCAAGAAATAACAACCCAGAAAGTTCAGTAATATACATGATCAGACGTTTGGATTAAACACTAATTAATAACTCAGTGACATAAAGAAGCTTTCATAAAAAAAGAGGACCTACCGCTTATACTGATGGTTAAACAGAAATTTCAAGTATAAAGTCCCTATGTAACAATCATAGTCATTATATATAATGGTAAAGCTTTTCCTTCTCATAAATATTTAAAATTGGCTTCAACTTATTGTTTCTTATTATTAGTTTTAATTCTGAGCCATACCAATAGCCCTGATCTTGGCAGTTACGGAATAGATGAAGTACATAACAAAAAGGTATGTATCCAACTGGCTTACAGGGTATTCGGGAAACCCCTGCATTATTTTAAGGGGAAAGAAATTTTCTCACTTGAAGCTTACAGCATTCCAAGTTCCACAACTTCCACAACATTCACAAAAAGAGAAGATAGCAATCACAAAACACTTGCATTTTACTCAAGTATATTTGGAAATGTGGAATAGCAAAAAGGTTCAATGTTCACATGAAACGCAAGGTCAGGGAGGGCCTATCTGTTCATTTAAATAATGCCTATAGCTCTCAGTTTGATCTTCTGTTCTGAGTGTGCAGGAAGAAAGGCAGTTTTGTCCTCTCCTAAGCTGAATACTCAAGGAAAGAGAAAGAAGAATTTTCTACAATGTGTACCAAGACTTTTGGACAAAAAAAACCAAACACCCACACTTCAACCAGATAAGACAACTGTTTCTAAGTAAATTAAAGATATATGCTTGTTTCTCAAAAGTGTTTTTTTCAAAAAAGCTTTTCAAAAACAAATTTAGTGCTCACAGAAGTTTTCTAACTTGACCTTACAAGACAAATCAGACAAGAGAACTAGAAAGTCCTTTTGCCTGCTGTATTAGAAAACACAGCACTTCGCAACGTTAGGTAAGTTTAAAAAAAACAAAAACAAACAAAACAAAATTCACTTTCTCAGGTACATGGGGAATTTCTACATTACACAAGAAGCACTCTCAATGGAAAGAAGTTTCAAAGAATGCTTTCAAGCCAAGAAAAAAAGTCAATTATTAACATTCAGAAATCCTACCATTTCTTGGCAAACAAAGCTGGGACTTTTACTGTCTGCTGAGAAATAGGAAAAATCATAGGTAAATGTCTTAGTTCTTTCTCGTCCTGTGTCTCCAGTACCACCCTCTGGTACCTATTTAAAAAAAAAAAAAAGAGAGCTGGTACAATACATCCTGATGAAGTAATTAAAAACATCTTACAATTAATACTCAGAAAGCAAATTTAACATAAGGCTATACACATTTAGAAATTTAATGACAGGTTAGCCTATTATTCCAACAACAGTGAAAAAATTAGCAACAGATATACCCTTCAAGATGGATAGCCTCATTACA
>NW_010523533.1:0-17287 GCF_000687285.1 Phaethon lepturus | reverse complement strand
AATTATTTGAATTTTAGCTTACTGCTTCTAACATCACTGACCATTTTTGTCACAATACTTACGTTCAGTTAAATCAGTCCTCTATATGAATACACATATAATTAGAGCCAGAGAGACCTTTGCACCGTGAACAGCATTTTAATGTGGAGTCATAATTAAAATGGTATTACATACCTGACTGCTGCAGGCTATCATCATACTCAAGATGTGAGAGTTAGCACCATCCTCCAGCAACATTCACTGCTATCTGAATCAGTCTAAACAAGCTACGCACTGAAATTCCTTATGATATATTTGTCATTGGAAACTACCTTGCAAAAAACTATTTGCTGTGCATGATTTCTCTTGCTGAGAGAAATGTTAATATATACCATGAAAATATTATAGCAAGTGATGGGTACTTTGGGTTTAGTTCATTTTCATGGGAATTCCTGAAGATTTCTTCTACAGATGAAGCAAAGGTTTAATAGCTACTAGGCACGTACCTCTCTTCTATTGCTGGCTTTCATCTTCCAGCTAAGTAATGACCAGAGTGATAAACCTTAGAAAAACCCATGAGATAACAGCCTACAGTGGTTTTCAGAAAACCACAGTGTAGCAAGTTAATAGTTTAACCTGTTTCCCCAAAGGATTACTTCAACACTGTATTTTAAAAACTAAGGGCTGTTCTCCACAGCGCAGAGAGTGCCACTGTTTTGTCCAGTCATATTTTGGAAGCTATTCAGTTAGGACTTCCTTTTTTAACTTGTGTTTACTCACCTTTAAGTTTGTGATTGTCGTTTTATTTTTTTCCATTGAAATAATAAACTTTGCATTAAGGTCTTTCTCCCTGAAAGAAAAACAAGACTTGAATATGTTAATCCACAGCCATATTTCCACTCACTAGGTTGCTTGCCACAGCCAGTTATCAAGTGAATTAATTTTTGTTTCATTTTTTAAATGTTGTGACCAACGTTTATTTATTGCTATGGGATATATTTGAAGTACTTGGGCTTGCCACCACCCTTCACCTAGAAACAGAGCAGGAGCTTGGGGAAACCTGCTTCAGAAGTTTGACTCTGCAAGTCAATTAAGTGGTTTATTCTTAATTTGAAGTACTCCGATCCAAAGCCCAGTGAAGTCAATTACGTGGCTCTAAGCAACTGCTAAACAGAACATTACAAGATAAGCCCCAGCCTCTTACCACCATCCTAGTAGCAGCAGTGCACATTTACCCATATAGCCCAGGCAATAGGGACTAAATATTTAAACCACAAAACCCCAGTATTTTAAAACTCTCTTAGAAATGAGATACCCAACATCTTTTTTGAGCTGTGATGCATCATGGCAGTGTAAGAGAGACACTCTGCTACCAAGGGAGTGTTACACAGGTTTGTTGCTTCGCAGAGCACGATTCCAGGAAGAAAAAAAGTCCAGTTCTGCAGCACTGTTTTCATGCACCTGCATCTATTCCACATCAGTTGTTTCTGTCTGCTTTCAAAACGATCATAAAAAATTGTTAGCTTAGTGTCTAAAATCAGCATGTATCAACCTGCTTGCTAGAGATGGGATTTCATTATAGCTAGTCGTAAGAGTAATGCAGGCTGTTCTTGAATGACAACCTTGAGCATAATATCTCCTTTGTTATTAAAAACATGCACATGAAAAAAAGAGCCAGAAGAGGAAGACTGCTATATACACCATACAAAACCTCGCTCCCCAAACGCCAACAGACATGCCTGTTCCAAAACCGTCTGCTAAGTCACCTGACGAACTGGTGTGCCCAACCGGTGCAAAGAAACGCAGGGGCTTTAAAGCATTCGAGTGCTGCTTTTCCATATTGCGTAGCATTGCAGTGATTACTGGATTTCCACTTGCACCAGCCAAAAACGAAAAAGAGAAACTTCTTCCCAGTAACAGGAGACCCAAGTTCAGGATTTTAGTGTGTACCTTCTTGAGGTACACTAGATCACCCAAACTCTATACTCCTCAGATGACTGTGCATCCACCCTCTATTCACATTCAGTTTTCCAATAGAAATTCTAAAGAAAAGCAAAACCCATTTTAAAATCTACATGAATGAATAAAGATTAGGCAAATAAAAGTGCTTATTTAAATATCAACACATTAAGTTATTTTCTAAGCTAATAAAATATATAATTGTAATAATTACAGCATTCATTATACAACTCGATTTATACCTACCATAGAAAAATGTTAGAGGCATGCCTGAAGAGATACCTCTTAGTCATTTCCAGGTCATCTCTAGTAGCTTTTACTAGGTCTACACTCAAGAGACTGAAATACTGAAATACAGCTGTGGGTAATAAGCAGGAAAACACAGAAGATGTTGCCAATGGTACTTTCTAGTAGGAAATAGATTTTGGCATCACAGTAATGCAGCCTGTGGATGGCTACCATTCATCCTGCCTCCTCAAACGGACTCTATCTGGCTGTAACTATTTGCTCAAAGGTGTAACAAGTAATGTGGCCCAGTTAAATGGTCTACCTTACAGTGAAAATTTGTTTCAAATATAATTTGTAATCTGCTTCCTCTAGGACATTTGGAAGGACTCTAGGCAGGAAGAAGTTTGGGGTACAATTATTGCTTTTTTGTCTGGATTTCTTCATGCTCAAGGTGTACAAGAGGAAATATGTTGTTGCTTTCTTTCCTAGACCTACCCAACTCTCCATATTACAAAACCTAAAGCTATTCAATAATGTAAAACTGACTTTAAAGTCTAACACCCATACATGAACTACACAAACTTCTGAGAAGCCTACAGTCATTAATTTTCATGGTAACACTGATAATATTACTAAACACTATTAACCAATGAGAATTCAAAGTAAAAAATAAATACAAATTCAACTAAGAAGGCTATTAAAAATTCATAAATAAAATTTTGCATCTTTGTAAGGGGTGGGGAAAAGACAACCTGAAACGGATCAGAATCAATAAGCCAGCCTGAGAGAAGTGAAAAGAATTAACAGGAATCATATGCTAAAGCTTCATTTTAATATGAGAAAGCCGAGCATAATTTATTGTACACACAAAGAGTTGGAGAGGATCCCATAAAAAACAATTGCTTGCCTGACGCCAGTTATTTCCAGGCACTGAGGTATTGGGGCTGAGTCCCTTTCAAGAAGTTTTGATTGCAAATTCCACCTTCATTAAAGGTGCAGGCTGTAAGCAGCTGTGCTGCAGTGTTGGGTACCCTTCTGAGAGCCTTAAGGGCTAGGAGAACCCTAGTGCAACCAGCTGCTCCTCCAGCATCCATAGAAACCACTAGTCCTACCTACTGCCCAGAGACAAGCTCCAGCCACCAACCAAAGACTCCGCCCTGACAAATTCCATCCCCCTCATCACAAAGCAACATAAAAGGGCCGGCTGCCAAAACTAGTTCACAATTAACGCTTTGATGATTTAAGAAAGCTTGCTTCCCCCCCAAGCCCAACCTGCTCATGCAGCAGTGCTTCGGGCCAGCCTCCACGCTGTTCTCACTGCTGTTTCATACACCACGTGGAGTTCCAGGATCACAAGGCAAGGAAACTTATAACCCGTGATCCTGTGGCCCCTGACCAAAGTGATCAAGCAGGCAAGTTTCCTGGCGCAGACACCAGGAAATAGATCAACCCAGTCCTGTTATCAATCCTCTACTATTGCTAAATCCAGCTAGTCATCTAGCAATTAATTGCAAGGAGAAGGAGGGAAGGGAAAAAAAAAAGGGGGGGGGGATCAGAAAAACTACTTCAAATAATACTGGCACTTTAATATTAACAGTATCAATATTAATACCAAGAGACACTTAAAAGAACTAGTATACTTGTCTTGTAATGGGATAATTTGATAAATGCCTTCGGCAAAGTTTTAATAATTTCTCTTCATCACAAGGGTCATACAGGTTATGAAGAACTGCCCCAACTGAAGATGATTCAGCAGCTATATCAAAACACAGCAGCTTCATACAAGAAGATGCAACATAAATATCTCTATGTAAAGTTTATTTCTCTCTTTCCTTTATATTCCCTGATTATTTTCAGGGCAAAGACCAGAGCAGTTCTTGCACCTCCATGGGCATCTAGTCAAAAATCATACTACAGGGAGCCAAATGCTAGCAGTATCTCCAGATTGCAAGGCAACTTTCAGTGAAGCCTGTTTATTATGTCACTCATGCAGTCCTCAACAACACTTTCTGAAGATCTTCCCACAGAGAGAAGGGAGAAGAGCATGGAAAAGTACTGTTACCTAAAATATAAACCAACAAGGGAAGTTTCAGAAAAATCCCTATTACAGACATGCAAAATGCGTTTGGTCTTTTTTTCCAAGTTCATCTCTAAGTTCCTTCCTTTTAAGGTCCTTCAAAGGAAGGTCTACTTATTTAAAGTGGCATTTTATTAATCCGTTCTGTATCATACAAACACTAGAGCATTTATTATAAGCTTATCCTATTAGAAAATCATGATACTACGTTTTCCATTAAACTGATACTATGGGAATCAGTTGTGATTATCATAATACATGTCAGACATGACTCCGAGAAGAGAACAGAAAGAACAAGACACATTTCATCTGCGAGGTGGAAAGGGAAAACCAAAAAGGACAGGGCAGAAAGTGCAATCAGTTTTCCCAAAAAGTGCTTCAAAGACCACTTCAGCAAGTCTCCAAGGCTGCAAGGACAAGGACACAGGCACTACCCCAACTGCCTGCGGAGCATCTCCGTGTCAAAATGGAAAAACTCTGTAAAATATACTCTTGGAAATTCACTTAACTGTAGACATCTAATGGAACATCTATTGGAAAACGATTAAGCTAAAGAGCAGATGCACGATTTTGTATTTCAACTACTCAAAAACATGGTCTGAGCACTTGTAAAAGCAACTCAACCATGCTCAATGGCTTTTCCGTTCAGCAAAGTGCCTGCTGCTTCTTATATCCACATTTTAGGCACAATGTCACAGATTTCCTATTTTATCACTCTGCTTGTTCACTACCTAGGTGTATTTCTGGGGTCACAAAGTGAAAGCACAAGGGTTGCTTAATGACCACCAGAATTCAAGATAGATTTAACTGAAAAACAAGCACAAAGTGTGTCACAGAAAGAACTTGGCTTTTTCTTGTAGCTTGGTAACATACTAACTGTACCTTTGCCCTGATATCCCATTGAATTACACAGACCAAGAGCACTTTCATTTGTTTGAGTAACTCTTAAAAGGGGAACATTCAATTCAACCATACACTGTAAAAAGTCAAACAAAAACCCTACTACACAAGAAATTCTTTGTTACTTTCTGTAACTACAGGAAAAGTAAAGTGGTGCAATCTGATATATCACACAACTTGTGTTTCTGAACTTCTTCAATACTTATCGAATCATTTTGTAGAAAGTACATTTTTTAAAATGTGATTCCATATCCAGGTGCAGTTAAAAACATAGATCTGGGGGTCTCTATATAAAACATGTTCATTACCCTTTGGGCTAAAGTAATTTTTTCCATAAGCATCAATAACAAGTAGTTTCAATACACTGTTGGCTGAGACATAAAATCAGAACAAGTAAAGCAGTCTGATTTAATCACAAGATTTTAGGAATCCACCGTGGCTTGAGTCACCAGTACTACAGGATTACATTGTATGAAAGTAACAGCTGTCTCCACAGCAGGACAATAGCCCAGCATATCCTGAGCTCAAAGTGACCCCATGCTGTGGACTGATATGGCTACAAGCCCCTAATTAAATCGCTAAACCCATGTTTACACTAATACAGTCCAAAAGTTCACAACTACACATTGTACATCACGCAGCATGACTGCAATCACAGGTCCTTTGGATCTGGTTGAGAGGAGGTTCCTAGGTGGATCCGCTGATAGCTGGTAAGGGCTGCAGCCTCCCCCTCATTTGGGAGCGCTCTGCAGACTCTTTTACAGCCTCCAGTTCTCTCTGAACAACGCATCTTCATTATCTTCAAGATCTCTACCAAGTTGTCAAATTTGGCTGACATCAGCCAACAGATTCAAAAGCTGCTAGATGGGACCTGACTGACTGACAGACGGGCTGCACAATCTCTCAAGTTTCACTTCAAGAAGCCAGACAAGAAAACAGCAGAAAAAAATTCCTGGGGACTGAAGTTAAAAGAAACCACTTTCTATGGATACAAATGCAATTGTGTCTCAGGAAGAGAAAGAAACTGTGCACATACTTGGTACTTTAAAAAGAGAGTTTTGTCAGAAAGCACATTTTGTGTGGGCATAAGGTTTTCTGTGATGAACGTAATCCTAATGATTTGCTAGTGCAGACTTATAATGATACCCATGTTGCCTTTTGTGATACCGGTTTTGTAAGCAGCATTGGCAAACTTTGCAAACAGTTAAATGAGAGAGTTCTGCTACTCCCAGAACTTTCTTCACAGTGCAGCTGAAACCAGAATAATAAACCCAGTGAGAGAGAATGCAGAAACAGGGGAAATCTCGTACATATCACAAAACAGAAATATTCCTTAAGTTTATATACTAGTACACACATATCAGTTCTTGTATGAAGGACAACCTAGATTAAATGCCTTTAGCCATAAGAATAAATTTTACCAACAATACTGAAAGGCAGTAGTTTAGTCTACAGCAGTAAGGCTCTCCTTAAAATGAACGTACAGGTGCCCTTGTGCTGTCTTCTGTCAAATGATATCTAGCTTTTGGGGGGAAACTATGCACGCTTGTGGTAACGCATACAGACTGGTCAGTGCATTAAATCAAGTACCTGACCTACTTTTTAAATTTGTGTTTTTAATAGCATTTCAGGCAGACTTCACCTCCCAAAATCTCATATTAGGTCTAGTGGGTAGCCACATAAGCAAATCTTTAGATCGTAAGCAACAGTTATCTTAAAAAAAAGAAAAAAAGTTACTGTTTCTACATATGCCATGGTCAATAATAACATAACCACACAAATAATATTTAAGCTTCAGTCAGCAGACTACCTCAACAGCAACTTTTCTGCTTTGCCTGCATAGATGGAGTGTCAGACTAGGCTCAGTAATGGTCTTACCAATAGGAACTTGTCCTGCATAGCTAAGTTCTAAGATATTCACGCGTGCAACCCCTCTTACACATTTTTGATGTCAGCCTTTAAGAAAATGTAGCAAGCACCCATGTTCGGCAGAAGCAACATAAAATATAACCTCAGACACAATCATTGATTTGAACGACATCCTGGAATTTTGTTGTCACTCTTATGACACTACGACATTTCTCTAGGACTCTTGGATTTTAGTCCACGTGATATTTTGCTTCTAACATCATGTTTCTTCTGATTTGTTCTTTTACTCCTGCTATTCCAAGTCATAAAGACAGTACTGACTTAACCCCTTGTGTTCAGCAAAATGCAATTCAACAAAATCACATTGGTTTTGCCTGCAGTGTCCTTGTCTTTTGGGGCAGAAGATCCTCAAATTAGAAATTCAGGAGAAAAAAAAAAAATTGGTCCTGGCCTCACAGATCTATTAGTCCCTCAAGTAATCCATAAAGCTGTTCTTCCATCATTCTTTTCCTCAACTGAGACACATATAAGCAATCTGGATTGAACAACAAATTACTTCAGTTATCTAATTACAAATAACTTTGAAATGTGTAAGCATACAGAAAAATGATGGGTGTACTCCAGGTTCCATATCTCACTGTTGCTTTGTATTTACAATATAAACTCTTTGGAGAAGAGTCTTCATAAAGCCGATATTTGAAGTCTCTGAGTCTTCAACAATAGGAAGTTCAGCCCATCAGCACTTAAGATGCCGAGTGCCATGTACGCCCTCTTTCTGTTAGATAACTCTGAAAAAACCTCTCTCAGTAAATAACCCTGGCTTTGTATTCATAGCTACTGCAAAATAGAGGACTTTGCTCTTCAATTTAGTCAGCTGTTCTTACCAACAATACCTGCCTTTCAGATACTGAGACTTCTAAGAGTCTTCGAGTTCAAGAGCTCAGTTAGGTTAAAACAGCTGAAGACTAATCCCATTTATTACAAAACTGGTCTTAATTTCAAATAAACAAAGCCTGAAAAACCGACAGACTCACCTTTCTCTAGCTTGATTTCATCAGTAAAGCTGCAATACAGAGACGCCCATTACCTTTTCCTCTGCTGTCTCAGGCAGCTCTCAACAAAAAGCAGAGTTTAAAAGTATTTTATTGTTCATCATTTTAGTGATGTAACATGCGTAGGTAACCTGGCAATGTGTTTGATAATACTAAAATAAATGAACTAGGAAACGCTATTCTAAAACTAGGCTTTTAAGTTCAAAATGCTTAAGATCATAAAGTTTTGGGGATTAGAAATCCTAAGCGAGGCCAGTTTGTGTTACCCTACATGTGCCCACGCCACCACTGTGCTCTATCCCCACTGGCACTGGAAGGTCTTTGTTCTCCAACGCTAGGGAGGGGGACAGACAAAACAAGGTAGCGATTGTGACAAACCCCACAGGCTTGAAAAACCTTTGAAGCATTTGCATTAAAGCACTAAAAAGGACAGAAAAATAAGCACATGTAAACAGAGGCTATATGTGGGCTTCCCCATCTCTGATGGTTTATGCAAGATTAACTCTCAGTCCCAGCTATTAAGACTTCAGTTAATGGGAACCACGTATTTTGCTGGAACTCCTTAGAGGTCTTCTGCATTGGTCAACTCTGCTTCAGTTTTGCTGCTCACCGACACAAGGATAAAAGCTCTGCACTTGGGACTCTCACTCCCTCATACATCTTGCTTGATACATGGTTTCAGCCAGGGTGGAGTTAATTTTCTTCAAAGAAGCTCGTCTGAGGCTATGTTTTGGATTTGGGGTGAGAAAATATTGATAACATGCTGATGTTTTGAGTTGTTGCTAAGTAGTCAAGGACAGTCCAGCTTCTCATGCTGGCCTGCCAGCGAGAAGGCTGGGGGTGCACGGGAAGCTGGGAGGGGACACAGCCGGGACAGCTGACCCAGGCTGGCCAAAGAGATATTCCATACCATATGACATCATGCTCAGTATAGAAAGCTGGGACAAAGAAGGAGGAAGGGGTGGAGGGACGTTCAGAGTTATGGCATCTGTCTTCCCAAGAAACCGTTACGCCTGATGGAGCCCTGCTTCCCTGGAGATGGCTGAACGCCTGCCTGCCCGTGGGGAGGGGGGAATGAATTCCTTGTTTTGCTTTGGTTGCGTGCACGGCTTTTGCTTTGCCTGTTAAACTGTCTTTATCTCAAACCATGACTTTCCTCACTTTTACTCTTCTGATTCTCTCCCGCGTCCCACCGTGGGGGAGTGAGCGAGTGGCTGCGTGGCTGCTAGTTGCCAGCTGGGGCTAAACCACGATAATACATGAAAATAGCAAGATTCCACCTGAAATGCTGTATACTCTCTCCTGTGTATAAAGCTGTGCAAAAACCACTGCAGAGGAGGTTGGAGGTAGAGCAGCAAGCACAGAAGCTACTTAAAAGCCACCCAGGTCTAGTCTCACTTTCCCATTCAAGCAAGATCGTTTCCTGTAATCACGTCCTTCAAAAGAATTTGCTCTTCCCAACTGCCTGGGCTTTCATTCCCCTAGAGAGACTCTTCCATAACCTGCACTATCTCATTAGCAGTAATTCTTAGATACTGTTTAAGATGATCCATCCCATAACTCGCAAGATATTATGAAGGAGCCATAATTAAATATTTAATTCCTCTTTTCAATATTTAAGCCATGCAAATATTTCTAGATTTCCATCTCCTAAACTATGCCAGTAGTCGTAACTCAGAGTACACATTTAGCTCGATATTTTTTGAATCCATGATTCCCATGACTTTTGTTGATCTCTTCCAATATAATTCAGATAATGAGGTTTCAGAAACAGCACTTTATGAGCTACTGACCCAGGGACTTGCTGTGGGAAGCACCAACCGCAGCTTCAGTGTTTGTCTCTGCAATATATTTGCAAACAAGAACTGCACTGTGATTGTAGCACACTCCGAAGTTCAAATTCATCGCTTCTAAGCAAAAAGCTTCAAAGATTAGCCACCAAGGAAAAGGGCATAGAAAGAAGAAGAAAACAAGCCACTGATGTTCAAAGATCATGTACTTTAGCACAGGTGAGAAACAAACCACCAGAGAGTGCTGGCATTCTCTACTGCCTGTACCCCTAAGCTTCAGCCTGCTTCAACGCTGCTGACATTTGCTACTATGGAAAAGCCTAAGCAGAGTCCAACAAGTTTTTCTAGAATATCCTGACCTGTAGCATCCAAATGCCCAGCCAACTATTATCCTTGGTGTTGGCTTCTCTCTTTATCTTTAACTTCTCATTTTAGCAAAGGCCATACTCTCATTAGACCCTGCTCCTTAACACTGCTGTTCAAAACTGCATTTTACCTCCCCTTAAGCAGCACATGGCTACACCACTTGCAATTTAAAGTCTTCAGGAGAGCGACTCTTCTGCTTTATGTTTGTAAAGGTCTCTTTATACCACTGAGTAAAGTAACTGGCCTTTTTTCCCCCCACCTCATGGTTGCTGCTTCTTCCATTCCTACATAACCAGGCCTGAACTCTTTACCTACTCCTTACTACCCTTATGCAAAAAATAAAATAGCTTAGAACTTTAAAAAAACACTTATCTCCCATGCTACTATGTTGCTTGTAAGACTTCTGTCACCTTACTTATTCTTGCCACTGACAACCAAGAGTTTTCTGTAAGCCCACTATGCTCTTCTCTATTTTGTTTCTAGTCCTTGCAAGTTTGAGTCAATGCTTTGCTGTGACCGATCTGTAATTTCTATTTAATTTGTTTCAACAGCAAGTTCTCCAGCCTTTCGGGTATTTTCAAATGATCTGCTTGCAACCTTAGAACACAACTTACTACACCCCTTTCTGAAATACATAAGCTCCGTAGATACCATTTAAAGAAGCCTCACAATACATAGGACCTATGTATCTTAGCAAACACTGCTAGCTCAATTGCACCTTCGTTCCAGAACTACAGGCGGCAGTGACAACAGCCACGAACTACATCACTGAGACTTTTCTCATCTTTTCACGTAATTATAAATGTTTGTGCCACAAGTTATTTTTGGTACCCATGCTCAAAGTAACACACATTCCAGCCACATTTAACAAGCAGAGCCCTCCCTAGCACTAATCAGGTACCATCAAAACCAGCTGCAACCATCAAAACCAGGGACCAACAGCCCCTTCAGAACAAGGACACCTGTACTACCCACCTCTCCCTTCCTCTCTCTCAAAGTCCTACTACACCTTAAACATGTGGCCATACAACGATCATTTCATTTCACCTATAAGAAACACAGATCAGATTCTATACTACTTTCTCACAACCAAACAAGTACTAGATTTTTGTTCTCCCTCATGTCTGGCAGCCTCACTGTGTGGAGCTGCCAAGACCAAATGAATGAAGCAGCCCACTGCTCTTAGCCCCACTCGAGAACCTGGCCATTCCTACCGGGTATCACCAAGCCATTGCGAACCATAACCCATCCGTTTAAGCACATCTTCACTCAGGTCAGGTAAAAGGCAGTGATTATTAAGGAGAGATCATGTAACGTTGTCATGCTGATGCTCACTCCTCTGGTCCTCTGCATACTATAGGACCTGTCCTGAGAACATGTGCATGACCATACCGCAGAAAAAAATTCTTCCTACTGTTCACGCCTTTTGAAGAGGTGAGACACAATAAATAGAAAATAAAACCATTTCTTAGCGTAACTTACAAAACTAAAGCCACTTCTAATTTCAGACTTCAGGTTCTCTTAGTATCAACTTCACATGATCCAAGAACTCAGATCAGAGTCTACACCTTTATGCACTGGTCCAGTGCTAGCAACAGAAGTAGCACAGTGATGAAGGTCCATATATATGCGTGTGTGTACATATATATGCATAGCTTACTTCAGAATAGATACACGTCTCTCCCTGGAACACTTTTCCAAAGGAAATAATCTGCTGGGGGTCATTAAATGGGTTCAAAGTTTTGGACACAAAATATAGCAAGGACAAAGTCACATTCAGAACAGTTAGTTTATTTTTCCAACTCATCATTGAAGTAGATTTTTATTGGATTCAGACTCACCCACAGATAAAGGCAGAGGCAAAAGAGAGGTACACCCACCGCAGGCACACCAGAGCCTCACCTATCCTTACAGATCTTTCAACTTCTTTTTATAGTTGAGAAGTTGTACATGATTAGAAGCCAAATCACAAGCATCATCATTAAAACAGAAGTTCAAAGACTTAACATAAAAAATAGCAAACTCAGCTTGCTGATAAATAGCTTACCCTCATCAGTACTGTAGTTCAGAAAGTGACAGTATTGCAACACTTGGCCATATTTAAGCTTTGAGTTATGTTTCTGCTGTTGCTCTGGATGCCTCTCAAGAGTGACAACCAACAGTCAATGCTCAGAAACAGACGTAGCAAAAATTTCACCATGCACTTCAGAGACAAATATGATATTTAACTATGGGTGTCCTTGCTTGTAATCACACCATCTTTCCTCACTCTACTTGTGTTACACTGATGTTATACACATTTTGTCAAAACATTCTATCTTTATAAGTTCATGAAAATGAAAAATATACACAGCAATCTGTATTTCAGACACAGCAATTCATCACGAGACACCAATTCATTGCCCTCTTCCCTGCCTTGGAAATTCTGTAATATATTCTCCATGTATTTCTTTTGCTTCTCTTCTCAATTGTAAAAAGCATGGATAGTTAATCCTAACTTTCATAATGCCAGTAAGCTCATACCTAAATCACTTGTAACCATTCAGAAAGGAAATTAAGATTCCAGCTTGCTCTTCACTGTTTACTTGTCTCTTTTTGCTCCTACAAAAACACTCCAGTCACATGTTCCTTGCAAAATGAAACAGCTTATTTTATAACTCTGTCTTTTGCATTGCTATTTTAATTTGAGCTGTTGACAACTCTGTTATTGATACTAAGGCTTGGATCTTGCAAGCAGTTATTTTTAGAGATAATATAATGTTGGTCCTAAATTTCCCAAGGTACTCTGACTCCAGCTTTGCAGGCAAAGGAGTTACTTAGACTTACAAACATAACTGAGAGGCGTAATAACGTAAAATCAAGAGGTTCAGCCTTACGTCTAACAACTAATCATGCAGAATGTATTTGGGGATTAAAGTATCAGCATGGCTTTTAGTCCAAACAAATCCCAAAATCACACAAAAGCCTTCTCTGAGCAATAAAACATATTTCCTCTATCTCCCCACTATCAAACATAAAAGATGTTAATCTTCATGCGACAAATGTGAACAACCGTATAACCACATAAAGCACTACAGCCACTGGCATGTACTTCTGCCATCCCCATTGGTCACTTCTGTTTGGAGAGCAAATCTAAGGAGTGTGTGCATGCAGGGTTAAAAATTCATCATTTAAGAACTAAAGCAAATTGGAATTTCTATTTCATTATATTGGAAATAACAACAGAGCTGTGGGAAAGTATACACAGCTCGTTTAAATGAGCATTTAAAAACACTGAGAAGAACTTACTGCAGTACAAACCCACATTCTGACGTCAGCTGTATCTTCTGCAGGTAAGGACAGCATATGACCCTCATTTAGTTTGTTCAACCAGTTAAATACAATAATTAGTTTATGCAAATGCAAGAAACAGATGAAGAAGGTTAAAAATCAGAAAAAGCTTGCTTTCCTCTATTACTTTATGAATTAAAATCCAAGTAGAACAGAGCTATCAGATGTAAGAAATTGAGGAGCATAAGAATGGGTGATAGGATCTGAAAGAACCCGGTTGATATTTGCTTTGTTTAAATATAAAAACTTTTTCTTTTTTAGCATACTTCAGATGGTTTTATTTACCTGACCAAAAAAAAAGTACAAAAATGGTTTTACTGAACACTAACTGAATTCTAGTTTCCATGCAGAGAGAACGTGACATGAAATGGAAGTAAGAAAAGATTATCCCCCCATTCTTAAAAGAGTTTGAACGGATGAACATAAAGCAATGTATTTATTCAAACTGTGCAGATGCAGTGCATAATATAAAACAGAAAGATGGAATTTGGTTAGGTTTAATAGGATCACAAATATCTCACACTATGCAGAAAACAGTGACTAGTAACCAGTAACCCAAAGAGTCATCTGTTCAGTAAGTGAAGAGATAAGTGCCTCGAAGCTGATTACACTCCTCTATAATCCCACGATTTTGCCTAGGAAACTACCATTCTGAAGAACGACAGGATCTTGATAAGAAACTGCATTTTGTGGGACCAGATAGGAGATTCTCCAGTCAAGTGCTCCAAATTATAAGACAATAAATGAATGCTTCTCTAGGGCCCGTTTTGGAAAACGAACCTTAGGAATAATGGTGACCAAAACCATTAACTTGCCAGAGCAAAATACATCTAACCACCCAACCTCACCTCCCTGCAGATTTCTACTCAATGAAGAAAACATACTCTTCTGCCAGCTGGCAGGATTTTAGCCATTTTAAAGGAATAACAAAATCTAAGCACAGACTGAAAGGCTGTCATTGCAGTTCAGTATTGAATGAGGGAAACCAAAGGATAGATGGAGACTCACCAAGTAACTGAACTTTCTAAGCTCACACTGACAACTGGTTTCAAAGCAGTAACTGTAAAGCCATTACATATCATTTTTATTACGTTATGCAGAGATATAGCCAAAAACCTCTAACATAACCTCTGTGTAACACAATTTGAGATGTTATCTACTTTAAGAAGAATGGTCAGGGGCTTTGACAACAGTACTGAAATGAACAAATTCCTTACAGATCAAGCCAGAGACCAATACAACTAAAAGTAAATCACAGCAGAAGGAAAAAAAAAAAAGAACGGAGGAAAAAACCCACTGAAGTTTGTCATCTAAGCAATGGAACAGCATGTAATCCTTACACAACAACCACCTCCCTATCACATGATTCATTCCAAGATCCATGTTCATGACTTATTACACAATTAGGAGTGCTATGACACCACACAGTGCAACTGCTCCATAATGCAGGAGTCTTACCAATAACCATTCATTAACTCTGTCTTCTCTAATTAAAAATGACTCATGAAATAAGCTGCATGATATGATTAAGCTTCGAACAAACCAAAGAAAATTTAGAGACACACACGAGATTAGACTTAACTCTATACAGTATCATATTAAAGATTTTGAAAGTAAGTGCTGCAGAATGAACACCCAGTTGGGAAAGTTCCTTTGAACAGGCAGAAAGGTCCTTCCTCCGTAAAACACTGCAGCGACCCGTAAGGGGAAGGGAACACGGCTGAAAGACAACACATACAGGGGAAACCAATATAAGCAAAATATGATTACTACTTCTGGCTTATGGGTCACGGTATCTTCACTATTGCAATAGGAAAAGCTGTGGGATCCTCTAAAGCTTAGGGTCTCAGTTTTGCAGCACATAGCACACAAGTCCAGCACTGACTGAAGCAGAAGAGCACCACCGACCCCAGCACCACTCCTGGGCTACAGGACTGGGTGACACAGGGAACAGCAACCGTGCCTCTGAAAAATCAAGACTTAGAAACAACATCTCATAAAACTGAATCCAACTTCCTGATAGTGTTTTATAAACACCAAGCACCATTCCCTAAATAGCAAGGTTTTAACAACTGGAACTGGAAGACTCTTCACAGTTTGCTTATTTCCATAGTCAGACACTTACTAGTTTTCAGAATAAGTTTATTCTGAAAGTAAGCCTACTCATTGCCAATCAGCACGCGGTGTCAAAGACAATGTTGCTCACACCAGGCCTCTGCCTGCCCTGCTCTTAGGCTCCTTTTCCATCATATCACAATATTCATCATTTTCTAGGTATGCTGTGATCTAGCCCCATCCAAGTTATCCTCCCATGTGCATTCTAGACATGAGGTCCAGAGTCATTGTCCGTAATATTCTTTTGCCACAACACTTGCAAACTTCTACTCACACTCTATCAGTTGGTGTTTCCACTGCCTATCACAATTACCAGCCCTTCTGACATATGCTTTCCATTTCCCTCTCTTCTGTCTCTTAGCAGTTCACAGTTCTAGTCTGCAAACAGAATTCTCTGTGCTACAAAAACACTACAAATAATAAACTTATAAATACTCTAAAGACCAAATAACAAACTTATAAATACTCTAAAGACCTATGCTACCTCGTGTCAAAGATTCTCGAAGGAAAGTGAAGGGTTTATACAGAACAGTTTTTAAAATTTATACTAACCATATGGTTAAACTCAGGGGTGGGAGCAGGGGGCAGGGTGTGCAGGATTATTCACCATTCACCATGACCTCTAACCATTCAGCTCCATCAAACTGCCTGAACTACTTGAAACTAACCTGCAATATTCTTCCCCTCCAATCTTCATCAACTTTATTTTCATAAGGTTTGTTTTTCCCTCCACTGAAAATTGGAAAACATAGACTGACTTTAAAAAAATTAATTCGCCAAGTTCCGAATCAGATCAAGTGAAAGGAATAGCGAACGCCTGATTGGCTGCCTGCTTTTAAAACACTTTTCTTTTTAACTGGCTACATATTCTGGAACAAGGGAAGAAATAAGAGCACTGCCAGTAGAATCCGATCATTTTCTACATATGGTTCTTAAATTATATCATTAAAAATTAACTCTATCATGTATACTATGCACTTATTTCACCAAAGAAAACAGTATTTATTTCCTGGACACGTCTCAGAAGCAGGTGATAAACTCGTGTCCATATACTAAATGAGGCATACTGCCTCTTACACTTTGGACTTAAGTAGCCTGCTAATAACATTTACCATAATGGCTCTTCCTCAAAAGCTGGTGTTACAAATGAACTACACAACAACCTCTCTCTTTCAAGTAGGTAAAAGGGGCTACAGTTTCAAGATGAAGTAGGCTGCTTTCACATTTAGAAGCCTAGTTGTACATACACTCTTGGCAGGCCCTTGCCTCTCAGTAGTTCGCTATCTTCACCAAACTAACCTTTTCGGCATTATAAAACGATCAGACACAGCAATGCTTTAAGACCATGACAGACTGAACTTTCCAAGAAAGCCCCCACACCTTCCACCACAACGCGGGAGCTACTTCCCAGCCAGCCGGAGAGAAGCAGCACGCCCAGCAGTCGCTCCTGCCACGCAGAGACGCCCAGTCAAGCTCCAAGAAACCCCTCAAGTCCCCGGCAGAGCTCCCCCTCAACCTCCACCGCGGTAATGGCTGTCACCGTCTGCGCAGGTGGGACACGAAGTTTCACGCACCCTCTGCGTGAGCTCCGCGACCGGCGGCGGCTCCGGAGCCGCACCACT
>NW_010523532.1:0-2067 GCF_000687285.1 Phaethon lepturus | reverse complement strand
ATATGTATGCAAATGGTATTAATATGCAACATGAGCCTAGCAACACTGCTGAAGCCCATATGGTAGGCATTAGCATTATTACACAATTGGTGGATTTTTCAAATCTTTAAAGGAGAGAAATTTTACAGAACTGGTTTATGTTTATTGTATATGTACAAGGTTAACTTCACGATGCTTCAGTTAGTCATTCCCTCATTCGTGTGCCATCATGGGCAAGCTACACTCTCATTTATCTGAGAGATGTATCCCCAGTGCAGGCCAGTGCTGCCGGTTTTTCTAAGGGGGCAGAAGGTATATGTATGTGGCAGCAATCTTAAACTCCTCTAAATCTTGTGGTTCATAATCTAAAGAACTGCAACATTTCTGGTATTGCTGTAGATCCCTGAGAGGGGAAAAAGGTTTCTTGTTTCATTTTGCATACCTGTGTAGAGCTGACCACAATTATGCTTTTTTTTTTTTTTTTTTTTAATAACGTTAAGGGGTTTTAGGTAGCCGGGGATGATTTGGAAGTTGCATTGTCCCAATAACAGTCCTAAAAGGAAATGTATTTTATGGGCACAGTTGGGCTTTTGCATGTCAATTGCTTATAGGTTAGTAATATATTTTTATTCTGAATTAACAAGTAACACTTCCCCATCAGGTTCTGTACTAGTTAAGACATTTGGTAGTGGTGTAGGGCCAGCCAGGACTCTGCACATTGCTTTCCTCCTGCAGGTCCAAGATTGTTATGCTTCTTTTCTGAGGTACTTTTCCACTTTTTTATGCACTTCTTAACTTGTTGCAAAGATTTCATTTCTATACAAGGCACGCTCACGTTGCTCTATCAGTCAGGACAATTTCCTAGCCTTGTCCAATAAATCTGAACACCCAAAGTGTTTCTGTTCCTATAAAGCCCTGTCTCTGATCCACATCCTGCAGTTCCTTCCTCCATTAATGAGAAAGGCTCTGATTTCAAGAAGTAATTCTCATGTCAGTTGTATCTGTTTGCTTCTTTCTTCCTTGACTATTAAGTGGTTTTCACCCTTGTTTGTTATGAGACCTTTCAAATTGTTCTACTGGAGTTCCTTACAGTGAATTTAAGCCCCTGACAGGAGGTTGTTTTTCCTTAGTTAATTTTTGTGCAAAAATCATAAGATTGTCGATTGACTTAGTGTTCTGGAGACCACGTGTGTAAGACCTCCTCAGAGAGTAGCAAAGCTTAGGTATCTGTTGCCCTTAATTTCTGCCTCTGCAGATATTTAAAATGCAAGGAGTCTGCTTTCCAAATAATAACACTAAATTCTTGTTGTGGTTTAGCCCCAGCTGGCAACAAAGCACCATGCAGCCGCTCGCTCGCTCCCCACTCCCCAAGTGGGACAGGGGAGAGAACTGGGGGAAAAAAAAACAACTCACGGGTTGAGATAAAAACAGTTTAATAGGACAGCAAAGGAAGAGGAAATAACAACAACAACAACAATAATGGAATATACAAAAACAAGTGATGCACAATGCAACAGTTGCTCACACCACCAAGATATCAATAGCCTGTCCCCAAGCAGTGATTCCTGCCCCCTGGCCACATCCAGTTTTATATACTGAGCATGACATTATATGGTAGGGAATATCCTTTTGGCCAGTGTGGGTCAGCTGTCCTGGCTATGCCCCCTCCCAGCTCCTTGTGCACCTCCCTGCTGGCAGAGCATGGGAAGCTGAGAAGTCCTTGACTGAGTACAAGCACTACAACTACTTAGTAACAACTAAAACCATCAGTGTTTTATCAACATTATTCTCATACTAAACCCAAAACACAGCACGATACCAGCTATTAGGAAGAAAATTAATTCTATCCCAGCCGAAACCAGGACAATTCCCCATGCTCTTTGTTCCCAGGGAATTGAAGGGGAATAAGTGAAAATGTATCTGGATATTTAAAATGATATTTTTTGGGAAAAAAAACCCCAAAACCACAAGCTAACTTGAAATGTACTAGGACTCTGCTACAGCAGTTTCAACGAAGTTATTTGATCTTGCTTGCACAGTGCTTTGCTTAATAGGAACATTCCACAGAATCACAGAATCATTAAGGTT
>NW_010523531.1:335-1447 GCF_000687285.1 Phaethon lepturus | reverse complement strand
GCGCCCCTTACCGCTAAGGAAGAGCTGGAGCCGCGGATGTTTTAACACGTTCATGCAGCTCGAAAATCGAGGATGCAGGCGATTCCTTTGTGGGGTTTTCGTTTTGAAGGGTGGTTAGGTCATGTCTGACCCTCCCTGGCTCACCGGCCGCGCTGCGCAGGCTCACCCCGGCCCCGCTGCAAGCCGCAGGCAAACACAACTGCCATTTTAAAAAAATAATGCCTATTGCAAATTCCAGCCCAAACACGATGTTACATTAAATACATTTAGTAATCCTGCACGGCACCTCAGAAAAATCCCCGTGTTTGACTTGTTTCTATTGCTTTCTTTGGGGGAGTGCAAACCAGAGGACACGGAAAGCATCGCCTGCCACACGCTCGTGTCGGTGAACTGCTGGAAGATGAATATTCCCTCGTCTGGTCCAGGTACATTATTTTGGGCGTTAAGAGAACTTTATTCTCAGCACCCTCCTACCTTCGCCGTTTGTAAGGAAGGCTGAAGTCCCTTCCCCGTGACCCCCCGCCTGCGCTGATGGCGACTCATTCTGCTCTCGTTCAGGCCGGTTCTCAAATGAAAAGAAAGAAGTTTGTTACACGGCGAAAAGACTTCGGCTTACTGGCCCGTAAATCAGCAGCAGGCCATTGTTTACACACCATCAGGCTGATGCCACGAAACCAACACTTCAATACAATTCAGTTTTATTTCACAAGCATATTTACACCGGGAAGTTTAATACACAGAGGATGGGGAGTGGATTTGTCAAGAAGTTGCTGGAGAGGCAGACACTTGGACCATTCACCGTACGTGGCGACTTCAATCATCACAACATTTTCATACAGGTGTCTCATCATGTCATCTTTTGCTTGTAAACTGCCAATGAAGCCACATACGTCTCTACATTTACAAGGACAAGTCCAAATACAGCACTAACAAATCAATAAAGCACTAAAAGCTTACACTGGAACGACAATACACGTCGCGCTGCAGCGCCGAGAGCGCGAGGCTGGGCAGAAGTTCAGGACCGGGCTTACCAGAGCCACCGAGCGGAGGGCTGGGTTTAACCCGTGCGCGCGTCCCAGTGAGATGGGAAGGTATCTCCACCGGGCACCGCG
>NW_010523531.1:0-275 GCF_000687285.1 Phaethon lepturus | reverse complement strand
GGTTTGGCGCCCCCTCAGCAAACAACCCTCCCGCTGCCGGTGCTTTGGCTCTTGCTACACGAACCGATATTCAGGACTGCGAGGAAAATTACCAGCTCTCGTCTGCATTTGAGAAAATCCATTACACTTCTAGCTTAAAACAAACATTTTAATGCATACATAATTCAAGGTGTTTGTTCACTACACCACAAAGGAAATCACTGCAGCGGCATGGTCCACATTCCCACTGGGGCTGCACTTTTGTTCTGAAAGTAAACACACACACACACATATAT
>NW_010523530.1:20442-31111 GCF_000687285.1 Phaethon lepturus | reverse complement strand
TGTATGTTCAGGTTCCTCAGATGGTCTCAGATTTGATCGTCTCTTACAATGGATGGGTCTTCATTGCCCCCATTCCTGCCTTGAGGTTTAGGAGCTTGAGAGGTGAGGGAATTTCAGTTGCCACTGAAAACTGAGGCAAGCAAAATTGCTGAGTACATGACCACCTGATTAGAAAAAACTGCTGTTACAGATAAAGCAAGGGAAAATGAACTTCAGGAAGGTCAAGATAAGTTCAGACAAAGCAAGTCCTGAAGATTTGTAAACTCAGTACAAAGCCTGTGGCCTGTTCCTATGAGTGGCACTGCTGTATGTACAAGGCTGCAGGGCCACACTAAAACAGGGGTCTGTGTAACGGGGTCAACCCAAAAGTATTTCCCCATGCAATCAGGAATGTCCAGAGAGCCTTTTTGCGGTCCCACCATTGCCTGAGAAGATCTGGTTCTCACACACCTCACATATCCACTCAGAAGGCCCACTGAAGTCAGTAGGGAAAAGAGCCATTAATTTCAGCTGACTTTTTGTATAGTTTTTAATTCTTGGTGCAATAATGCCATCAGAGCCAGAAGTGAATCTTCAGGGAATGAATTTGCCTCCTGCAGACAAGATGCTTCCCTGTGCCTACAGATAAAAGGTTGTACAAGAGGTCAGAAAGCTGTGCCGCCCACAGGGCACATCCTGCCCCTGTTAAAAGCAAAGCAGGAGAACTCAGGTACAGTCATCTAAAAATAACAACAATAATGCTGGGGATGATGACAACAACAGCAACTAGCAGGGTATTTTCATTTTGCAGTAAACTACTGTCTTTCTGCAAAGATAAGTTCTGCAGCTGCTAACCTGTGGGTAGCTTTAGTCCAAAGCCTTTGAATTTATGGTGAGTAATTTTATTATGATGATGAGGCAGGAACTTGTTTTCAGTGAAACAGATGATGAGTAAGCTGAAACAAGGTAGTTTTCAAGGAAACACCTCAGTCATACATGACCTGGTGCAGCCGCGGAGGTATAAATGACTTTGCTGGCCTTCTCAAACAAAGAGAAATGTGTAACCACAGGAAGCGAGCACCCCATTTCATGTTAAGAGTTTATTCTTTCTGCGCCCGAGTACTTCCACCAAGAAGGGGCACACAGGTAAAACCAGAGGGTACCCTTTTCACAGAGGGTTATATTTTAGAGTAAAGTAGAAACAAGAAGTCCCAACCCAGCAGAATTGCTGCGGAAAGCAAAGCCCCTGCCTCTGTGTCTTCAGCTGCCCTTACAGGCACACGTCTTGCTCATTCCTCCGCTGTTGTTGTAAGAGAAGTGAAAGCATCTGACAGTACACAAAGTAGCAACCTGGGAAAGTTGCAGAAGGGTATTTAACCCCCACATTTTTGCACAGATGTTGGGTTTTTAAAGGAAAATAAGGGTGTTGTCCGTTTGAAGCCCGTGGTGCAGATTTCTAGTTACACACTCACAGCATGGAGAGCTTCCAAAAACAATTTCCTCAGATCAAGACCTCACAATCACCACATTAAACCTTCAGGTCCTTTCCCCAGCGTGGGGGAACAAAACCCACCAGCAGCTGCTATTTCAGAGGGGTGTTGTGTAGTCTGCCTAAACAGCCCTTGCCCCCCGCCCCGTCCCTGCCTGCCATCCGTCCGCAGACGCTCCCCTTGCGCTGGCGTAACCGCGGCACCAGGCTGTAATCCTGGACCCAGACTGCCAAGCTGCCCGCCCCTAACTGCTGCTCAGTGTTCAAACCCCCCTAAGGGGATTTCACTGACATTTCATAGCTATCTGAGGTAGAAATTTATTAGTTGCTTTCTGTCATTGAGGTGTTTGCTGTACGGCTGTGCCATTCTGGCAGCAAAAAGGAGCATCCTAACTTAAGTAGTGAGAGTCCCCCCCCGTACCTTAGCTGTCACACTGGCAAAGATGAGGGTTTTTTCCACCAGAGAAATACTTGCTGAGAAAATCTGCTGTTGGTAGCCCGTGAACAGGCTTGCCTGCTGGCCGGCCAAGCCTTTCGGCATAGCTGAGAGCACCTCTTCCCACTCCCGAGATCTCGTTTGCAATGTCACCATCTCCTGGAAAAAAAGACTCTAGACAGGAAAGGCAGAGGAAGTCTTTTTGATGAATTCCTAGATCTGGGAGACACCAGGATGCTCTACCCCAGCTCTGTGCCCCAGGCTTTTTGGAGGGTGCCCAGGGTGGCAGGGGAGGACCACCGCGCTGGGCGCTGTGTTCGGTCCTCTCTGCATGCCCAAGCTTCTCACTGGCAGAACACCCATCAGTGGCTTTGAAGCCATTCCTTCCAAGCTTTTTCACATGTTTCTAGATGAATTTGTCTGTGTACTTGTCTTTAGCAGTTCAGCTTAATCACAACTTTTAATCTGTGTTGTCCTTTCCTAAAATAATCTCTACAAAATCATGTGAGGAAAAATCTCCCCCAAAGCCTTATGAAAATTTGCAGAAGCAAATAGATTGCACCTGGCAACAGGAAGACATCTCTTCACTCGTTTTCATTCCAGAGTAGCCAGAGATCTTAGAATGAAAGTAGATGCAGCAGACAGGACACATTTCCAGCTTTTGCTTTCTCTCCTAAAGAGGGAGCTAGAAAGCTGGGTGCGGGTTTTTTCGTTTTGTTTGTTTGGGGTTTTTTTCCCAACTAACTTTGTAACTGCTCCATCCCATTAATTCAATTAATTTTCTATTATTTCTTCAAATTAATGAGGGTGGAAGTAATTTTACTTGCATTCGGTGGTTACTTTAATCAAGTTTTAGGCTGTCAGAAAAAGATCTGAGTGGTAAAGTGCTAATAGAAAAAACCTAATGAATAGATGTTTGATTTGTCTCCAGGCTTGGCTTAAATGTGGCATATGTGGTTTACTGTAGCTATTTTTTATGGATTTTATATCTTTAAAATAGTAAATATAAACAAGGGAAGCTTTCCTAAGTGTCATGCCAATATTCCCACACCGACGTTGAAGGTCAGATGTTGTATTTCTGCAGCAACATCCCTGCTCCTCCACACCTCAACAACTCCCAGTCTCCAAGGTGTCACCTTATTGCCAGAAAAATGAAAATAACAGCGTCCTCTTGTCTTGAACACTACATACGGTTCAGATCATGCAACTCTGAGAAAGATGTATTCAAATTGGAATATATTCAGAGAATAGCGATCTGTGTACATTGCTCATTGTATGGGAATACCGGGGAGGGAAAAGTATTATTTAAGGTAAAGAAAGTCCTGACTGAAGAACAAATGGATAGGAATTGCCTTTAAATGTAGTTACGTTAAAAGATGACTCCTAAAAATTAAAGGAACCTTCAGCTGAACAGGAGAAAGAAGAATGTCATTCCTTCCGAAATCAAATTATCACCATGTATAAGCATTTATGAAGAAGATCAGTGTGGTTTCCACCCAAACAGGCACGAGATACAATTACATCAGAAATCACTTCTAATCCCTATTCCTCAAAAGAGGGATTTTTTAAAAACAAAATTAATGCTAACATTGGGATAAATGAAAGGGTCATTCACAAGAGATTTTATCTACCTATCTGTACAGATGACTTTTAACCCTTTATGTAGAAGACTGGTGGTAGCAGCACATGCCAGAGGTGAGCCCATCTTGGCCTTCTAGGGTGGACTATTATTTCTGCACAGAAGGTTCTTCCCTGAATTTGAACTAGAGTGCATTAAAAAAGAATATTAAGCCTCTTTGTTTATTACACACCTGTATCCCAGAGAATTAACTAAATTTTCCTCTGCTATTCTGGTGGACATCCTGGTTTTCATTAATATAGACATCTAACTGAGGGACAAAGCTGAAAAAGGCATTGATAATATTATCAATATTTGTTTTGATGATGGTAACATCAGCAAGCCTGCTGACCTGTGTTTTCCTGTTCTGTGTTTTCCTCTATGCCTTTTGCCATTTATTTATATTTTTCTTTTCCATGTCTCCTTCTAAAGACAGAAGTAACAGTCCCTGCCATCTCCTGAAAATCCTGTGAAACGTGGCAAAGCAAACTGCAGTGTCTGAATGAGAAGTTTCCATTTCCTAGAGCACATCTGTTTAAAGAAAATCCCATCTGTAAGGTGCTGTAGATTCAGTGTCTGATAAAGAATGGCCAAAAGTCCCTGGAATTTCAATGTGGTTCACCTTGAAAGAAATGAAGTGGCAGTAAAATCAACCACACTTTTAGGTTTCTTGAATAAGACAGTCAAACACTTCCTCTTTCAGGGATGAACTATGAACCTATTCTACTCTCTGTGAGAATCTTCATACCTTCCCCTAAAGAAAGATATGCTTTAAATGCTTACCTTTTCTGTTGAAATTGCCTTATTATGCAAGTGTTTATCCAGCCTATAATCATCCACAATCACTTTTAGACAATTTCCTACTAGCCTGTTGTGGTTTTGCATGCTGCAAAATCAGCTGGGGAGTTTTAAAGGTTTGAAAGTAGGCTGAGGGAGTTGAGTGCCCTGATGAAAGTGGAATTTGGGTACTTTATAGGTTCCTGTAATTAATTAACTTAATACTGTAATTAAGGTATTAGGGGGAATTATTAAAAAATTATTACAAAGCACTGGGAACAATCTGAGAAATACACTTAAAGTCTCCTCGCAACTCTGCTAGCTTCTATAGTGATTTGTCTAGCAGGCTTTTTTCTCTGTAAATCTACGGTTTGTGCTGTTAGATGTTATTTACATTTGATTCACTACAGAGGGTATTTCTCTCAAAAAAGCAATATCCTAACATAAAAACAACACGTTGCCCAAAAAGGTGTTGCTTTATTTGACTGGAGAGAAGCAATTCATAAGTCTAGGCATGGAGTTTATTATACCTTACGTCTGTGGCACAAATAAGAACATTTTAATTTAAAAATAAGAAGTCAATTTCTTTTCCATTTTACTATTTTAATGTCCCTGTTGCATCTTCCTTCTGGGCCAGATTCAAAGTTTACAGAAGTAAAGGGATTCCTATCCATTGAATTCAGGAGATATTGGATCAACCCTAGTAGATTTAAGAGAGATATAAAACTCTTTAATAACATTCAGCAAACCTAAATAGCTGCTATATATGCCTTTTTGTGGTTAATTAACACATATTTTTGCTGCCACAAAGATTGCTTGAGACAATCTTATTTTTTTCTCTCTTTCTTTGCCAATCTCCTGTATTGTAACTTGAAACTACTTGAAGGTACTGGATGAGATTTTCCTGCTGCAGTTAACTTGCCCATCTAAAGCAGCCAAAGAACACTGGCTTTGTTTTCTCCTCTGGTTGCGAAATTATCCCTTATTTGCAACTGAACTGCTTTGCTCCAATGAAGCATAAATATTATTTGCATGGTACAATGCACTACCTTATACTGGTAAACTGCCTTGCAATATCTAGTACTAATTTTATTTGGGGGTAACTTAAACTAAGTTTTTTCTCTAACTTTGTTAATTGTTCTTTTGTGTGGTTTCGTGGGCTTTTTTACATTGCGAACTGAATTGATTATCTTTGCTTTTATAAATATTCTCATCATGAAATCCCAAAACATTATTTACAGTGCCATCAGATACAGGCGGCCATCACTGGAGAAGTAAGCAAACTAGCAATTTTTAAGGATGAGCAAATAGGCAATTTGTTTTTGCACCTCACTCCTTCCCAGAGTTTTCCGTTAGGAGACCATGTGCTCAGGAGATCCTGAGCTGGTTCACTCCTGAGGCTGGTTACAGATCTGATGCTCAGCTTCACAAGCACACACGGCTTTTCTAACTCACATTCAGGTCTTCAAGGACCCTGTAGCGTTTGTGAGATTTGAGAAACTGTGTGTACGTATCTGGTCTGCCTCCCTCCCTTTCCTTGTGCTGTTTCTATCAGCAATTTATAATACCAACGCCATCATGCCAAAACAGTAAGAGAGAGCAGCTCTCTGCCCCAAAGACTTTCCCTTAGCGTAGCACTGGGAAAAACACATGAGGGTGGACACGACCAAATAGGAAAGTGGGCACGTATGGACAACATGACCCGGAACGTTGAGAACTGTGTAGGAATTATCTTTGTATACATACATGCAAGTGGAATGCTATGGTGCTTTTGTCTCATGAAGGGGCACCTTGAGTTATGTGAGCAGATTTCCCATTAAATAAGTAAGTCTCCCGGAGTTGCTTTGCTGTAGCTTGTAGAAGGTCCCAGGAGTCACCTGGCCAGGTGTGCAAATGGGCTTTGCTCAGTGGGGGGTTCCTGCGCCTGTGGGGACGCAGCCTGAGCACGCTGTGACACAGCTGAGGGAGGGGCGAGAAGGGGATGAGGGATGGGTGAGCTAGAAGAGGGAGAAATGATCAGGCAGGAGGAGGTGGACAGTAGTCATGGCCCTGCCTGTAATAAAACACCCACTGTACCCCGGGGTGGGCAGCAGCGCGTGTCCTGAGAGAAGCCAGAGACAAAACAATAATGAAGGAAATTAATTTGAGGAGCGTACGGGAGGATACTGAGCACTTGGCACATACGAAGACAGACGGTGTTAGACACAGATGCTGATGTGAGGGGAAAGAGGCAGCACCAAAAACCATCAGAGTGGCCAAGGGCAGCGTAGTTAAGGCTGAAAGAGGGGATCCATGAAAGAAGAGAGTTGCGATGACTTGCCAGTGCTGCTTGTCCATTGCGGCTTGCGGGCGAGGAGGAGAGCAGCACGGCCATGGCGCTGGCAGAGGAGGGTTTCTACAGCTGAGCAATGCGAACGTCAGCTTCAGTGACCACCTGGGACGCTCAAAGCTTATGCCTTTCCCAAAGAGCAAGGAGGAGCTCTGTGTAACATCCGCGCCCAGTTTTGCTGTCTGAGCCCAAAGTTAGAAAACGTGTTTTGGTTTTGGGCTCGCCCAGTTCTAGAGCTCTGCTTATTGCTTTTGGGTGCAGCTCGTGGGGAAGAGCACCTCTTCGTCCTGCCGGAGGGAAGGAGTGCCCTTACCTCAGCTTTCTGCCTTCTGTGCCCGTAATATGTCCCACCGTCCCTCAGAGCAGTATGCTATAAGGTAACAAAACAAAAGCATCCTTCTTCCCTGCAGTTTAACTTTTTCTACCACATGTCTTTTTCCTTGGGGGAATTTCGTTAGAATGCATGGCATTCTTGGGAGGTATAATATACATTTTTTCTGAGAGTCTCAGGCTTAAAAACCTGTGGTAGCATCAGGCAGGTTTGTTTCCTGTCATTTATTGCCCTGCTAGTACGAATGCTTTTTTTTTTCCTGAAGCACATATCTTGTGGTCAGCTGCATGGTGCTAATACACAATTACCGTAAATTTACATTTTACCAGCTGAAATTTCCTGTAAGCCTTCTGTGTGCTAGCAATACAAAATGAAACTAAGCAAGCCCGTTCTAACAAATAAGAAATATTACTTGATTTATTTTTGTTTGTTTGTTTTTTCATAACAGTAGCTGGACTGGCTGCTGTCCTACCACAGCTTGTGCCAAGCATGAAAAATACGTATGGAAAATAATAATTTTTAATATCTTTACAGACATTTTCCTCTGTCACAATAAACCTTGATACTCTGCAAGACCCTATGGGTGGGGATATTTCCAGTGATCAGTCAGCTCTAAAGGAGCTCGCAAAAGGTCTGTTTTGCTCTGTGTATCAGTCTAAGTTGTGCATAAGAACAAGAACATCATGGTTTCCTACTTGTTATCTCACATTAATGTGTGCAGCTCCTAGAGGCATAGTCCCCAGGGCCAGAGAGGTTTGCTTTACATGACTGAAATAGAAGCGGCTGGTGCCATCAGGTATAGGTATTACAAGGAGTGAATAAGTATTAGATAGTATATGGTAGCTGGAACTTCATTCTGTAGGACTTCAGCTGTGACTGGAGATTTCATACTGTGACACATACAATGAATAATGCTGGTAATGAAAATTTTTTTTTTTCTCCTTTCCAAGGGGAAAAGGAAGGTGATCAGAACTAGCAGCACCCATATAAGTTAGACATTCCTATGTAAAGTTCTTTTCTTTCCTATGTCCCCATGTTAGCCATCCAGAAGAGAGGAGGATTCAGTTTTTCAGCACTTTGTTCTCTATTGACTAGAGAAGCCAGGAAATGTGCAAAATCTTTTTTCTCAGCTGGAAATCTTCCCTCAGGCTGATCTTTCATAACAAGGCAGATGAAGATAAGCACTCATTGTGCAGGTCTGGGATGGAGGCAGAGACTGCAAAACCTTGCAGCCATGGGGCTAGCTGAGCACCTCACCTGCCTGGAGGGCTGAATCCAAAGCACCGCCTCGATTCAGTTTGTGCCCAGGCTGGCTGATGTAAAGGGATTTGAGGACCCACCATTCGACCTTGTTTCGTGCCATGTTTGGCCAAAGTGTGTTGATTTGATAATCACATGCATGAGCTTCGCCTTGGAATTGCATAGATGCATGAAGAAACAAGCTGCGTGGTGCTGTACAGCCCCACATTTCTGCTGAGCAGGTTGCTTTTGCTTGGAGGAAATCTGTGTGTGAAGGTACCTGGGAACATTGCACGTTTTCTTTAAAGAGTGGTGCTTTGTGGCCTAGGACAGCAGAAAATCATGTGGTAAAGGCACTGTCAGCCTTCCAAACAGGATGACAGAAAGTGGGGCGCAAGCCAAACATACAAAGTACCTTTTTCTTGGGTGTATTTGTTCGTGCTTTAGACATCTTTCCAACCTGACCTTTTGAAAACCATCTGTTTGCACATCCCACACACAGCTAGATCAGCGGTGTGAGGCAGTGAGGGATGTGACAGAAACGCAGAGCCGAGCGGGGCATAACCACCCCGCTTGCACCACACCAGCCACGCGCACCCTCTGCCCAGCCTCCCTGGGGCTAGTGTAGAGGCTGTGACTGCAGGGGACTGTAGTGCGACCTTCGCCATCTCCCCGATGGTCCCAGCTGTTGTGTATGGCATCTCAGTGTCCCATGGCCTGGGTTAGATCAGTCAAGAGCTCTTGGCCATCAAGGGCAGCATATGGTGTGCAGCTGTGCTGGGTTGAGGGGGCTGCAGGACAACCCAACCCAGTGCGTGGCACTGCGAGTCTTTCTGCTCCAGATGACCTGAAGTATACACCTGTTCACGACCATTTTCTGCATCCTGACTGTACTGGAAACCATAGGAGAAAGAGCTTCACTAACTTTATCCTTAACAGGAATTTATGGCTGCATGTTACGATAGTTGCATGTTACAGAGAACAGATTCATAAAAGGATGTATCCAAAGGCATGGTGCTAATGGGTGCCACAGCACTTTTAATTTAGGCACTTGGATCTGACAGTGGCGTTCCCACAGCATCTGCCCTCCTCATACAGCGGATATGGGAGAGTAGGAGAGGGGGAAAGCTTCCCAAGAAAGTGGATTTCTTCACTGTAGTGTCACAGAAACCATATGCATCCAAGAGATTTTGCTGGTAGGAGCCTTCTATAACTTGGCGCTATGTCTAAAACGCCAAAGACAAAGCCATCGTGTGGATATGTATGTGCATATGGGTGTATATGAGTAGCCCAGACTCATCCCCGACTCTGCAAGCGGGAGATTTTTGATGCAATTTAAAAATTCATGACTGTGGTTTGTTCCAGTAACAGTAATGGACTATAGCCATTTAAAGCTGTAACCTGGCTTGGGCGAGGATAGAGCTGCCTCCAAGGTCTGCCTGAGCTGCAGGCTCTTTGCTTTCCTCGTCACAAGGTGCAACTTCTCCGTGTGCAATTAACTTGAAGAGCAGACTTTTATTTTGATTTGGGAGGAGGGAGAAGACGTCTTTGACAAACTCACTGGGGAAGATAAACTAGATGAGAGTGCTTTCGGAAGGTCATACCATACATAACAACACAGCAGGGGGACCTGGCCTCAGCAGGCAAAGCAGAAGGTGCATCACTGTTAAAGCGGAATGGCAGGGTGGTCTGTAAGCAGAGCCCATTGGCCTCCTAAGCTGGTGGAGACCACAGAACAGCATGCAGAAAGAATTCAGTGGTCTCTTCTCTAGCATTTTGTACACAAAAAAGGACTTAAGGCTAGCATGCACCAGTAATTTGCCTTGCACATTATCAGGTCTCAAAGGAACGAACGAATGGTTTTATACCTCACCAACGACTCCCACTAAATACAACTTGACATTTGGCATTAAATTGGAAAGCAGGCCTCTACAGTTTGCATGTAGGGCTACGATTTACAAAAACTTAATCCAAGATCCAGCAGAGTCCTTGTGCCACAGGCTAAATGTGCAATATCAGACTGATCCTTAAGCGGAATTAACAAATGTGAAATCTGATTTCACCCATTCTGAATTTCAATGGCTTTATCCTTCCCCATTTAGCTTTCATTTTCACTCACCTCAGTTGATGGTTATCATTCATTCTTAGATTCTCTTTATCTATCTGGTATTTCTTTAGTCATACTTTTTGTGTTGTTTCATGCCAGATCAGTTAAATTCCTTGAGGGTTGCTAAGCCTGCCTTCAGATTTTCACAAAAAGACATCTGAAGAGATGATCCTATCCATATATAGAACCACTGGTTTGCTTTTAAAATGTCCACCTTTCCAAATGATAGATATATCTTCTGTTCCCTGTGCTCCACTGGAGTAGCTGTATCCAGTCTTTCCTGACTTCTCCCTGGCCAGACTCACAGTATCCCAAACTCATACAACAGTTAAAAGCTATTTTTTCTCTCAATATCTTGGCTTTT
>NW_010523530.1:11375-20411 GCF_000687285.1 Phaethon lepturus | reverse complement strand
TCTTTTGTGATGCTTCCTTCCCCTACCTGTAGCTTCATCTGCTTGTTTAGACTGAGGATCTTCGTCTTCACCTGCTCCAACTTACTGTGGTGGTCTCTCAAGCTACATTGTGGATCCCTGCTCTTGCTCTTTTGGTACTTTATATCCTTCAGTCTTGTTTCTTCATAATCTCATTCAGCTTTATCTCTGTACTGACGAAAATCCACTCCACCCCTTCTACTTGTCTTTTTCTACACAAACTAAAGTCCCTGTGGTCTCTCTATGAATGACCAACACTAGCTTCAGTTCAGTATGGTCAAATGGAGTCATACTTTTTTTCCTAAGTCACTTCCTTCTAGATCCAGGCCAGCAACTTTTCCTCAGGCCTGCAAGTCAGGTATGTCCTTCCAGTCATCTCTTTCTGAGTCCTCGCATCCCAGTTGTCACTGAGTCTTGCTAGTTCTACAGAATCTACAAACACATCACCACCGAACACAACACAACTTCAATCTACACAGTTAAAAATTAACAGCCAGGGTTTTATTGTATTTTCATTTTCATTCTTGTTCTACTCCAGCACTCTTTTTCTGGCTTTGAGCAATGCAGTCTTCTTATTTATGCTGGTTCAAGATGTTTCACTCTTAGTTTTCTCAGCACGTCGTATTAACCAGGTTGCCATCCCCACTGCATCCCTCAGCAGATTTCCCTTTCTCCTTTGTGTCAAAATCTACCTGTATGCATTGGTATGGCTTTTTACCCTCCCTCTCATCTTCTGTGATTGTAGAGATGTCTTCTATCTGGAGACCATTTTTCTGCTGCTTCACACATTGAACTATATTATGGTTATACATAATTTCTAAGAAAAGATCCAGGTTGTTTTAGAACAGTTTCTAAAAACACTTAGAAACTTAGAAACAGTGTCCAGTTTCCAACAGTATGAGAAAGTGGACCGGAGTTTCCTCACTCACCTACACAGCTGCTGGCTTGATATAAATTATCAGTAAATACTGGTTTTACTTTGGGGATAAAAGTCTTATAGGACCATATGTCTGCTTCAAATTGGTCTTCTAAACACAGCGCTACCATGTTTCAATCAAAAGCTGATGAAACAATTGTGTGTACACAAGCTGGTGAGACCTACCAGGGTCCTACCAGACCTACCATTTTTCATGTATTTTCTTGAAATTTTTGGTAGCGACTCCCTGGATAAAGAATGCACTTATTTGAGGCAGTTGTGCTCGTAATACAAAGTCAGCACTGGCCTCTTGCAAATGCCTTTGACCCCACAGTATGCGCAAGACTCGGGAGCAGCCTGTGGTTTCACTAGATATTTTTTCTAGCAGAAAACCCCCTCGCAGAACGCTAGCCTCTGCTATGGGGAAATTGGTTAGCCTCATATGGCACACCCTGATCATGTTTCCCAACAGCGTAAAGCTGAGGCAGAATACCAAATAATTTAACAGCTTCTAGCTGGAAAGTCCTGTGTCTAAAAGTGGAGAACATGAGGTCAGCCCATTTGCCTCAGGAATTCAAAAAGTACTGCAAGAAATTGAAATTTGCTAGCCAACAGAAATAACCGATTTAGTAAATCCATGGTATTTTCTACAACTTTTTCATTGAGGGGAGTGGAGAAGTGAAACACAAAGCTCCCAAGGTTTCTGTTGTACCTATGAAATTCTGTTGTAAATGATCTCACCAGCCTTGTTACTTTCACTTTGAAATATCTACCTTGCTATCTATCTCAAGAGGAATATGAGTGTACTATTGAATATCTAACCCTACTGCATAAGCAACTTGGAACAAAAGAAAGTAAGAAAAAAGCTCCCTTATTTATTTTCATCCTTCCCAAAAATGATAAAAATGAAACATTGTGACCCAGGGCTCCAGCTGGGAAACTCCAAATTCCATCTTAAACAAAAGTAAATGAGTCTTGCAAGGTAAACTCTGGCGCAAAATTTAGCTTTTGTAAGATATAAGTGAACAAATCCTAAAATTCTGCAAGAGTAATGACATTATTCCCACAGCTTCTGCAGTCCAGTTTGTCATCTCTTGGGAATACTGTTTGCTCAGCAAAAAGGTTTACTATAGGACGGTAACCCCAACGCTGCAGTCACAACTGCTCAAGAATGTGAAAATGAGTCATTTCCAGCTGAAGTCATACATGTAATTACCACTCCAGCTTAACGGCAAATGAGTAACCCCGCCTAGAAAATACAGAATTAATTACATTACAGACAAAAACGGCTTTATTAGTGTAATATATTAAACACGGGTAAATCAATGCATATATGTTTCCACTTATGGAAAAATGCTATCTTCCTTGGGAAACAGGTGGGGGCAGGAGAGGAAGGCTCGAGGAGCTGGATGGAAACGTTCAATGAATTCAGCCTCTCCCGAGGCAGCAGGCACTGAGAGCAGATGCCGTAAGGCTCCACCAAAAACGGCTTTATTAGTGTAATATATTAAACACGGGTAAATCAATGCATATATGTTTCCACTTATGGAAAAATGCTATCTTCCTTGGGAAACAGGTGGGGGCAGGAGAGGAAGGCTCGAGGAGCTGGATGGAAACGTTCAATGAATTCAGCCTCTCCCGAGGCAGCAGGCACTGAGAGCAGATGCCGTAAGGCTCCACACGCTCCCCCCCCCCCCATCCTTAGTGGCAGCTCCTGAAGCTGGGTTGATTTACCCCTTGGCTGTGGAGGTGATGATTCACCTGCAGCGTTCAGGGAGATCACAGCAATCAGCCTGCATCGCGACGCGACCCCAGAGCTTGGGGCCACCTTCCTCAGTCCCAGAGAGGGGCCCACAGACCTGTTCCCTCACGGGTACCCATCACTGGGTGGGCTCACTCGAGATGTGCTCCTCCATTCACTTGCCGCTGTGAACACTCACAATCACTTTGCGCCTAAATGAGTTTGTCTCCAGCCACACTTTCCTTCTCATTCTTCAGCTGAGAGAACCCATTTCCATGATGTTTGTTTGCCCTGCCTTTCTGTGTCTGTCGTATAGATGTGTCTGAGAAAACCTTAATTAACATGGATAATATGCCTTTTAATAATTTTTTTCTTAAATCTGATTTTTAAAGAATATGGTCCGTTATTTTTTTCTTGTAAAGCATTATCAGCCAATCGGTGATACAGTCTCTCCCTATGCCCTTGTAGTAATAACCACCCTTGACTTGACATTAACCACTCCTTTTCACTGTTTTCTTTACTGTCTTGGAAAAGTAACCACAGGTTTTTGTTGCCCATATTTTTTATTACTTTATTGTCACATTACTTTCAGAAGTCAGCTAGACAAGTTGTTCAATAGCCCTGTGACTAATTTAGTGCCTTTTTTCCTACAAACACCTACACCAAAGAGCACCTAAATAAGATCATTTAAGTGCTACTTTAACGCGTTGCCTTTGAACTCTTTGCTCTTTGGCTGCAAACTGTGCTCACTGCTTAGCTCTGACCACAACCAAGTAAGATCACAGTGGGATTCATTCCTCTTCTTACTAGAAGTTTGTTCACCTCAAAGTTGTTACGGTTGGCTAGACCATCTCTACTTGCAAGCAGTCGAGCAAGAGCAGGTATGTAATGTCATATGTTAGAGATATGCAGGGAATCCACAGCTCCTGGGAGCCGTACTTGCTGTGAGCCGTGGTAGCAGTTAGCCACAATTTTATGAGGTCTATGGTTTGGTTTTCTGTTGTTTTAACCACCCGTGCAAGCTGAAGGCAGGCGGAGGTCGGAGCTGAGCTGTATGCAGCGTTCCTGGCAGGTGCTTTGTTGCTCAGGCCAGAGGTGAATTTCTGACCACACAGCTCAGCAATTAAAATTGTGTGTCTGGTGGCAAGAAAATTTGGCACTCTGAGACAGATGTGGTGATACAAAACCAGGCTATCAGATGGTGGTACTGCATTGGACCTTTTCTTCTGAATTTTGTTACAGACCTCCCCCTCACCACAGTCTTCTCAAACACACTGAAGCTAGCGTTTCCTTTTCAACAATATTATTTAATGGTTAAACTCAAGTGTGTAGTCCAGGTGCTAAGTATAAATTAATTAATTCTGCTGCAGAAAAGTTGGGTTTGGGGCAAGTTGCATGAGTGTGTGCATCTCTCAGTAAGATAAAATCTTGTGTGCCTGTACTTTGGGGTGGCAAAGCAGGACTATAATGAAAAAGAAATTAATCTTTCTTCTTGGGATAACCCTCAGTTAGACATTTTTAAACTCCAGGACATCTATCCTCCCTCAGTCCTCCTTGGAGGTGAAAAACAGTAACAGTGTTCATGCTGATATGTCAGAATAGCAAAAGCTACTTTGATGCTGAATTTGTTATACGTGTCTTTGCATATTCCTGTGGCTGAGGAGGTATTGTACAAAAGGACCCTTCTAACTCAAAGACAAACTAAGAATAAGTACCAGCAAGAAAACAATAACAGTAAAAAGGAGCAAAACCCACAGACTTTCCTATGAAGATAAAACCAATTAGCTACAGGTAAGAAATAGACAGACAAGAAGTAAAACTCCCACACTTAATTGTTAGACTCATCATTTCTGATGTGGGTGAGTAAGAATCTCTACAATAAATGGATACCATAAAAGATTAAAAGGACAGAACATAACAGCATCAGCTCAGCTGAAGTAACTCACTAGGTGCTACAAAGTTCCATAAACCCAGTATGCAAGTGAGCGTGATAAAAAAGAATAAAGACTGGAGAGAAGATCAGGATGGTCCTAATAAAATCAAATAATTATTTTTAGAAACTGCTAAAGTGCATGGCTGAATGATGTGCAGTCTTCTTAATATACGGGGACTGAAGATGGAGAAAAGATGGTTTGGGCTTTTCTGAAAATAGACATGCATGCATTAATACAAACACCCATACATTTGTCTGATAGAGATTTCCTTCGTGCTCAGCCAGCATCATCTGGGTCACATCTCATGGGAAGCAGTAAGTCCTGAAAAGAGATCTGTGAGAAAGAATGAGTTTTGGCCCGATGCATTGACTCAGGAAGGCTGGGTTCTGGAAAGGGCCGAAGAGGGTAAAAAACCAGACAATTTTCCTGGGAGTGGGAGAAAAAGAGGACCAGATGACCAGAGAGAAAAATATCTGGTTACAAAGAAGTCACAGGAAGGCAGTGGAAAATTGAAACAGAAACAAAGACTGAGGACGACAGTTAAAACCAGTCCAAAGCTTGCTCATTTTCCTATCTGAACCACTAATTGGATGCTCATCTGTAGCTCATTTACTCTAAACACAAGACCAGAGAAGGTACCGGTGAGAACAGGCACCAGCAGGAGCAGAGCTTTCCATGTGGAAAGAGGGGCAGGGCAGATGTATTTCATATTTTGTCCCACCTGGAAGCAAGTGCTGACTCAGATGGAGATCCTGACTCGGTACTTCCCAAGATATCTGCCACATCACTGTGTTGCAGTTTCAGAAATGCCTGAGAGAGAAATGCATACAAGCACCTTGTCCTGGAAATGGTAGATCATGCTGACGAATAAGTCAAAAAGAAGTCTATCCAGTATTAAAAGCATCTTCTTGAAAGTTCTTCTGTATTGTCAGCCATTTTCTCATGCAGTTTCAGAAAGTTTATCAGTAAAACCCCTTTGGAGTAGAAAATAGCCTAGCAAAATTGAAAATATGTGAATTGATGTTGTAAATGGTCTAACAAAATAAAAAATATGTGAAATGAGTGCTGTACAGATAAAAAGAGTGCCTAGAGCTATTAAACAATTGTAGGAGGAGGACGGACCTTCAGACTAGAGCTATTCCTCGGCTCTAGTCAGAGTCTAGAGGTCAGATGGCCCTTCCCATGTCCTCAAAGAGCACCTCTGGTTTGAGGCAGGGCTTTCAGTAGGTGGGTTCCACAGGTAGTCAAACATAATTTCTGTAAAAAATGTAAATGAAATTGTATTTTAGTTTTTAATTTTTCCAAAGTTTTTTTTATGGCATGTGAAGTGCTTATTGGGAAGCAACTTCTATCACCGGATAGAAAGTACTTAGCCAAAATGACTTTTACTTTTCATGAGACACTGTTTTTCTCTGTGCAGCTTAAAAGATACCTATTTTGTCCATCTGTGTATAGCTTATTTTGGAGATACAGGCACAAAAGCATGAGAATTTCTTCTTTTAATTGCTGTTCCTTCCCTACAGGGTGTTGTAGCATTTGTGTGGTTGGTCTATATGTAATTTTAGAATTCATAAGAACTCTCTGAAAATGAAGAGCTAGCTTACTAAGACTAGTTCAAGGTTTTAAAATGAATAATTTTTTCCATTTATATCCATGTCACTAGCCACTTGTGATAAATACCATCTCAGAAGTTACCAAGCTTTTTTTTGCAGTGTTCAAGAAGCAAATAATTTTTACAAAGTCTATGGAAAAAAAGCACTTGCTAGGTAGGCAACATGAAGTTCACCAGCTGGGTAGCACGTATGGACTTTCATCACTGCTTTTTTGTTTCAGATAAGAAAGCTCAACGGTTTGTTAGTTCATACATAATTTTTCTTAAACTTGTCTGTTAACACACAAAGTAAGAGAACAAGCACACAAATGACATGGGGCAAATGTCAGCATTTTATATATTTTCTATGAGCCTCTGAAAAGTACTGTACACATTTTAAATTAATTGTTTTCTGGTATTTTATATACCTTGAGAATTTTGTCATTTATCAATAAATTACGACCCTTCCATAAATTCGCAGCCATTTTATTCTAAACATTCTTCTACTGGGCTAAACAAGGGAAAGGACTTTAGCACATTTATTTGTAATCAAAACAGTTTAGCTTTACAGTGAGTAATAAAATCCTTCCAGCATTAAGTAAAATGTGTTCCCTGAGTGTCTGGAGCGGCCAAAAGAGTAGCATGATTCAGAAACCAAATACTGCAAAGCTGGACCATCCAAATTAAATAGAGCCCATTGCTCTGTAGTGGATTTCTGATGATGTGAAGCAACCCACATTCTTCATACTTCTCAAGACTATATACAGGTGCAAATGTGATGAATTTTTAGACTATTTAGGGAAAATAAAAATATACTCAGCAAATAATGTGAACACTGGTGGGTTTTTTGGATACAAAAATTGTAGGAGCTATACTAAAGTCTCAACCTCTTCTGTACTCTTTCTTTTACTAGAGTCATTTGTATGGGCCCACCACTCAAGGTAAAAAAAAATCGATATCCAGAATCCAATTACCCAATTCAAATCACTTTTAAATCAAAAGAAATCTTTCCACTGACTTTTGTGAATTTTTGAATCAATCAACCTGTAACAGAAACCTCAAGCAGCAACTGCTGCATGAAGAATTATATACTTCAAGTGAACAGCATCCAATTGGCTTTTCACTAGAGATAGTAACGAACTGCACATGGTCATTGCAATAAATTGGGTGAGACTGAATTCTTTAGCATTTGTTTAGCCTGGTAGCTAAATTTGCAATTCAGGTAAGTATTTTAAATGGTAGTTGCACCACTCAATTTAGCATTATGGTTCCTTGAAATAGTGTAGTCATGTAAATACAGCTCGAGTGAGGAGGAAATATTTTATAAATCCCTGAAAAATAAATTTTTAATTGATAGAAAGTCATTATTTACGTAGTATTTCTGTTCAATGGTCCTTCTAAAGATGAAACTAAAAAGGGAAGTCTAAATTTGTTCTTATAAGAACATAAGCCATTGTCACCTACAGTCTTTGAGGATGCAACCAGAAATCTGTGGAGGAGGACATGGGATGATAATGCAGTGAGGCATGAAAGTGGACTGAGGACAGAGTTGTGCACGCCTTAGAGAGAGAGACTCCAGTGAGCAACATCTGTTGTTTGACCTTCAGGAGCCTATAAGAAGGATGGGTGTGGGGGAATTTCCTTACCACTGATGACATTAGCAGCCTGAGGATAACACAAAACCGTGAGTTGTGGAATGACTTCCCTTCGAAGTGTCATTGGCTTGGGGTTCATTGTATATGATGATACACTTTTCAAGAATACCTTTCTGTGGAAATGATTATGCAAATATATTTTATTGCATCTTGTTTAATAACACAGGTCCAATCTGTGAAGAAGTACTGAGGGTAATTTGCTCCTGCTAATAGCATCTTCCAGAAAACTGTCAGCTGCTTACGAGCATGATCGTATAGGCAGCACACTGGAGAGAATAGCGTACCCAGCCATGAACACAGAGAAATCCTCAGTCTTCTCTGAACAATATACTCCTGTATGTACCGTTGACCAAAACCTGTATACTGTATCACATGTGCGTGCTCTGTATCTCCGCGTACTCAGCAGACACACCACTTAAAATGAGGTCCAATTCTGTACAGGACCTGATCCTGCGGAACACTAAATGCTTGCAACCAAAAGGTGTGGGAGTGGCAATAACTCACAGCCCTTGGCTGATTTAGAGACCAGGTTTGCCCGCATGGCTTGCTTTCTGTTTTGTAAGGTCATGGTCATCTTAGACCTGTGATTCAGGGGGAAATCTCACAAAAAACCTGTTTGCCTGTGAGGCAGCAGTGAGCATGGAGTGGTGCAGGACGTTCCTACTCCCTTTGTGCAATGGGGAGCTGAGCACTCTTTCATTTTTATTTCCCTCTGGCATGACGTGACCACAATAGAGCCACAACTGGTTTTGCCGTGGATCAAGGAATTACCCCGCTTGCTTCTGCAGGTCAATTTTTGGCATAGAACTTCCTTATTACTTCCCATGAAGAGTTTGCTCGCTGTGAGACAGAACCTTGGAAGAAAAATGATGAAGCTGGAAGATGGGTGGCCTTATTTTACTGTCCTACATCATGACCAGCTGCTTCATAATGCACCCAGAAACCATATTTGTTGCTGTTGCCAGACCATTATGCTGCTCCTCACCTCCTTCAGCAGCCTACATACATCCCATGCACTGCAGCAGTTGTTGTTATCACTTCTCTGTCCCACACAAGACATCAGAGAGGTGAGGGGTTTTTGCATGAATGGCTGTTTTGGGCTGCAAATCCCACACTCATCTGCCAAGGTGTTTTTTTTCCACCTCAAGACCTTTTTAGACTTTTTTATTATTCCTGCTTCC